>NC_088864.1:38754071-38839174 GCF_032884065.1 Artemia franciscana | reverse complement strand
ATATGACCTTGGACTTTACAACAAAAATTAATAATTGCACTTTAGTTAGTTATGATTGAAGATTTGTGCTTATCTATTGCAAACAAACTTCTCAAGCATTTGGGAATGCCTTCACCTAATCGTACTGCTTCTATTTCTACATGTGTAGAATGGGATCAAGCAGTTCGTGGTAACGAACTGTAGTAAGGAGCGACCCGGCTCAATAGTAACCAAAACTCTAAAAAACTGAATTTTGACACCCATCAAAAGTTACGAGCCTGAGAAAATTTGTGTTATTTTAGAAAATGCCCTATTTTGGAAAATAGGGTGAAACACCCCATAAAAGTCATAGAATCTTAATGAAAATCACACCACCAGATTCAGCGTATCAGAGAACCCTATTGTACAAGTTCCAAGATCCTATCTACAAAAATGTGGAATTTGTATTTTTCGCCAGAAGACAAATCACGGATGCGTGTTTATTAGTCTTTTTTTTCTTTTCCCAGGGGTGATCGTATCGACCCAATGGTCCTAGAATTTTGCTAGAGGGCTCATTCGAACGGAAATGAAAAGTTCTAGTGCCCATTTTAAGCGACCGAAAAAATCGGAGGACACCTAGGCCCCCTCCCACGCTCATTTTTTTCCCAAAGTAGTCGGTTCAAAATTCTGAGATAGCCATTTTATTCAACATAGTCGAAAAACCTTATAACTATGTCTTTGGGGACGACTTACTCCCCAACAGTCCCCGTGGGAGGGGCTGGAAGCTGCAGATTTTGACCAGTGTTTGCATATATTAATGGTTATTGGGAAATGTAGAGACGTTTTCAGGGAAATTTTTGGTTGGGAGGGGGGAGGGGGGTTGAGAAGAGGGGTCTATATGGGAGAAATCTTCCATGGAGGAATTTGTCATGGGGGAAGAAGATTTCCATAAAGGGAGCGCAGCATTTTCTAGCATTATTTAAAAAACCAATGAGAAAATAAACATGAAAAAGTTTTTTTTTTCAACTAGAAGTATGGAGTAGCATTAAAACTTAAAACGAACAGAAAATATTACACATATAAGGGGTTCACCTCCTCCTAATACCTCACTCTTTACGCTAAAGGATTTTTAGTAATTTCAACTGGCCTTTGTGAACGGCCTTTGTGATTCAGGGGACAAAATTTAAGCTTTAATGCAAAGAGTTATCGACGAGGTATTGACGAGTGGGCGAACCTTCTCATATACGTAATAAAAACGTACGAACATAGAAGTTTGTTACGTAAGCTAACTCGTAAGTTACGTATATCTTTTACTAATGAAAACGTTCGTAAAAACTAAAAGTTCTAGTTGCCTTTTTAAGTACCCAAAAAATTGGTGAGCAACTGGGCCTCCTTCCCCTCCTTTTTTCGCAAAATCACTCGATCAAAACTATGAGAAAGCCATTTAGCCAAATAAATAAATATGCAAATTTCGCTTTAATTATTCATCTGCAGAGAGCCGAAATCAAAACATGGATTAACTAAAAAACGTTCAGAAATAAAATAAAAAACAGGTTTTTTTAACTGAAAGTAAGGAGCGACATTAAAACTTAAAACGAACAGAAATTATCCCGTATATAAAAGGGGCTGCTCCTTCTTCAACGCCCTGCTCTTTACGCTAAAGTTTTTACTGTTTTCGTGAACAAAGTTACAACACAATTGATCTATTGTCGTATGTTACAGACCGAGACACAAGGAATATAAACGACGACCGGGACACTCAAAGAGAAATTACAGACCGGGACCCCGGGACACAAATGACAAGCGAGACACAGGGAATATAAATGACGACCGGGACACTCAAAGAGAAATTACAGACCGAGACACCGGGACAAAAATGACGACCATGACAGAGGGAATATAAATGACAAACGGAACACAGGGACACAACAACAACGGAGACGCCGGAAGGGCACATGGGGGATATATAAATGACGACGGGGACACAGGGAATATTCGATTAGCAATTACCATTAACAAAGCCCGAGGGCAATCATTAGAAAATGCGGTATAAATCTGAATACGGATTGTTTTCCCATGGACAATTATATTTTGCATGTTCAAGTGTCGGTAAACCTGACAATCAATTTATATGCAAGGACAATGGGACAGCGAAGAATATTGTATATTCGCAAGTTTTACGTAGTTTAAATAATATATATATATATATATATATATATATATATATATATATATATATATATATATATATATATATATATATATATATATATATATGTATCTATATTCACAGGTGGGACACAGGGACACAACTACAATGGCGCGTACCGACCTACGCGCGCGGGGGGGCTTGGGGGGGGGGCAAAGCGCCCCCACCAACTAGGTGTTGGTGTGGCGCGAAGCGCCACACCAACAGCTAGTATATCTATCTATCTATATATATAAAAATAAGTTGTCTGTGTGTGGATCTGTGGATCTGTGGATCAGGTGACGTCATGTTTCGGCTGACGTCATGAAATTAGTTGCCATCATTTTTGCTTTGAAGGTGACGTCATTCAAGTTATATAAGACATATGTTCGCGTAGAATTCTATTAATGTTTAAGTTTACAATGACTGATGAAGATGCTCAAAGAGTCTATGCCAAAAAACTTGCTGCTGATAGAGAAAGTCAGAAAAGAAAGCGTGCCGAGGAACTACCAGAGCAACGCGAAAGCAGACTTGCTGCTAAAAGAGAAAGTGAAAAAAGAAGGCGTGCCGAGGAATCAAAAAAACTAAAAAAGAAAAAAAATAAAAAAGGAAAAAAATGAAAAATAAAGGAGAAAAACAAAACTAAAAAAACGAATGTATATACAGACCGGAACACCGGGATACAAATGACGACAGAGACACAGGGAATATAAATGACGACCGGGACACAGGGACACAACTACAACGGGGACGCCGGGGGCACAGGGGGATATAAATGACGACCGGGACACCGGGACACAAGGATTATAAATGACGCCCGGGACACTTAAAGAGAAATCACAGACTGGGACACTGGGACACAAATGACGACCGGGACACAGGGACACAACTACAAAGGGGACGCCGGGGGCACAGGGGGATTAATAAATGACGACAGCGACACAGGGAATGGTCGATTAGCAATCACCATCAACAAAGATCAAGGGCAATCCTTACAATCATGAGGTATAGATCTGAATACGGAAACCTAACAATCTATTTATATGCACTGACAATGGGACAGCAAAGAATGTTGTATATTCGCAAGTTTTACGTAGTTAAAAACATATATATATATATATATATATCTATCTATATTCACAGGTGGGACATAGGGACACAACTACAATGGCGCGTAACTAATATGGCGCGTAACGACTTACGCGCGCGGGGGGGCTTGGGGGGGCGCGAAAAGCCCCCACCAACTAGGTGTTGGGGTGGCGCGAAGCGCCACCCCAACAGCTAGTATATATGTAAAAATAAGTTGTCTGTGTGTTTGTGTGTTGAGTGACGTCATGTTTGTGTGTCGAGTGACGTCATGTTTGTGTGTCGACTGACGTCATGTTTGTCGACTGACGAAATTACAGACCGGGATATCGGGACACAAATGACGACCGGGACACCGGGACATAGGGAATATAAATGACGACCGGGACACTCAAAGAGAAAGCGACCGGGACACAAGGAATGTTCGATTAGCAATCACCATCAATAAAGCACCGGGACACAAATGACGACCGGGACACAGGGAATATAAATGACGACCAGGACACTCAAAGAGAAATTACAGACCGGGACACCGGAACACAAATGACGACGGGGGCAAAAATGACGACCGGGACACCAGGACACAGGGAATATAAATGATGACCGCGACACTCAAAGAGAAATTACAGACTGGGACACTGGGACACAAATGACAACCAGGACACAGGGAAACAACAACAACGGGGACGCCAGGGGTCAAAGGGGGATATATAAATGACGACGGGGACAAAGGGAATGTTCGATTAGCAATCACCATCAACAAAGCTCAAGGGCAATCATTAGAATAATGAGGTATAGATCTGAATACAGATTGTTTTTCCCATGGACAATTATATGTTGCATGTTCAAGAGTCGGTAAACCTGACAATCTATTTATATGCACAGACAATGGGACAGCCAAGAATGTTGTATAATCGCCAGTTTTACATAGTTAAAAATATATCTATATTCACAGGGACACAAGGGACACAGGGACACAGGGACACAACTACAATGGCGCGTAGCTAATATGGCGCGTAACGACTTACGCGCGCGGGGGGCTTGGGGGGGGGCGCAAAGCGCCCCCACCAACTAGGTGTTGGGGTGGCGGGAAGGCTCACCCCAATAGCTAGTTTTTATATATATATATAGATAGATAAGTTGTTTGTTTGTTTGTTTGTACGCATATGACGTCAATATAAGTATTTAAGGCTTTGTAGATGACGTCATTATAAGTATCTAAGGGAGCAATTCAAAGAGAAATTTTAGTATAAATCCTACAATGGCAGAAGAAACAGCCGAGAAAGCTGCTCAAAGAGTTTATTCAAAGAGAAATTTTAGTATAAATCCTACAGCAGAAGAAACCGTCGAGGAAGTGGCTCAAAGAGTTAATGCCAAAAGGCTTGCGGCTAAAAGAGACAGTAAGAAAAGAAAGCATGCCGAGGAATCACAAGAAAAACGTGAAAACAGGCTTGCGTCTCAAAGAGAAATTACCAAAAAAAAATCGTGCCGAGGAATCACAAGAACAACGTGAAAACAGGCTTGAGGCTCAAAGAGAAATTACCCAAAAAAATCATGCCGAGGAACCACAAGAACAATGTGAATACAGGCTTGCGGCTCAGAGAGATAATGCCAAAGAAAACGTGCCGAGGAATCACAAGAGCAACGTCAAAATTATCGCCTGGTATTCAGGTACAGCCCAGTCGATGATTTTAGCTTGAGTAGATGTGTTCAAATCGGGACTATGTCTAAAATTTGTCCCTATTGCAAGGCCTTGAAATTTAATGGTGAAACAATGGGAATGTGTAGCGCCTCAGGAAAAGTTAAACTTCCTCAACTGGCTGCACAACCAGAGCTATTGAAGACTTTATGACGTTACAGACAGGGACACAAGAAATATAAATGACGACCGGGGCACTCAAAGAGAAATTACAGACCGGGACACAAATGACGACCGGGACACAGGGAATATAAGTGACGACCGGGACTTTCAAAGAGAAATTACAGACCGAGACAGGGGATACAAATGACGACCGGGACGCAGGGAATATAAATGACGACCGGGACACAGGGACACAACTACAACCGGGACGCCGGAAGGGCGCAGGGGGGATATATAAATGACGACGGGGACACAGGGAATATTCGATTAGCAATGACCATCAACAAAGCTCAAGGGCAATCATTTCAAAAATGCGGTAAAGATCTGAATACGGATTTTTTTTTCCCCATGGACAATTATATGTTGCATGTTCAAGAGTCGGTAAACCTGACAATCTATTTATATGTATAAAGAATGGGACAGCGAAGAATGTTGTATATTCGCAAGTTTTACGTAGTTAAAAACAACGGGGACGCCGGGGGGCAAAGGGGGATATATAAATGACGACGGGGACAAAGGGAGTGTTTGATTAGCAATCACCATCAACAAAGCTCAAGGGCACATCATTAGAATAATGAGGTATAGATTTGAATACAGATTGTTTTTCCCATGGACAGTTATATGTTGCATGTTCAAGAGTCGGTAAACCTGACAATATATTTATATGCACAGACAATGGGACAGCCAAGAATGTTGTATATCTATCTATATATATATAAATAAAATGTATGTGTGTTATGTCTGTCGAGTGACGTCATATTTGTGTGTCGACTGACGTCATGTTTGTCGACTGACGAAATTACAGACCGGGACATCGGGACACAAATGACGACCTGGACACCGGGACACAGGGAATATAAATGACGACCGCGACACTCAAAGAGAAATTACAGACTGGGACATCGGGAAACAAATGACGACTGGGACACAGGGAATATAAATGATGACTGGGACACAGGGACACAACTACAACGGGGACGCCGGAGGGCACAGGGGGATATATAAATGACGACGGGGACACAGGGAATGTTCGATTAGCAATCACCATCAACAAAGCTCAAGGGCAATCAATAGAATAATGAGGTATAGATCTGAATACAGATTGTTTTTCAAATGGACAGTTATATGTTGCATGTTCAAGAGTCGGTAAACCTGACTATATATTTATATACATAGACAATGGGACAGCCAAGAATGTTGTATATTCGCAAGTTTTCCGTAGTTAAAAACATGTATATGTAATCTATCTATATTCACAGGTTGGACACAACTACAATGGCGTGTAACTAATATGGCGCGTAACGACTTACGCGCGTGGGAGGCTTGGGGGGTGCGAAGCGCCAGTAGTATATATATATATATATATCTATATATATAAAAATAAGTTGTCTGTCCGTTACGCTAGATTATATCTTAAATATATATAAAAATGAAACTAAACTGAAAAGTAAACTGAAACTAAAAATGTAGAAACTGGTAATTGCATAAATATTTCTATATATTTTGACAATAGATTAAAGTAATTCGAAAACCTTATAACAGATATTTATAATTTTGAGTTTTATTATAAATTGTCGAGTGTTTGCATGCTTGGTACGTAAAATTTTTTTCTAACATCAATGTTAGAATGAACACTGAAAAATTGAAAAACATTGAAAAAGGTAGAATGTTACCAAAAAGCAAAACCAGGCTTGCGGTTCAAAGAGAAATGGCCAGATTAAGAATGTGCAATTTACGTCAACGAAGGCGTAAAAAAACTAAAAAAAAGGCAAAAACTACAAAAAAAAATAAAAACTAATAAAAAAAATAAAAAAGCTAAAAAACTAAAAAAACTAAAAAAACTAAAAAAAAGTAAAAAACTAAAAAAACTAACTACAAAAAAACTAAAAACTAATAAAAAAAATAAAAAAGCTAAAAAACTAAAAAAACTAAAAAAAGGCAAAAACTACAAAAAAAACTAAAAACTAATAAAAAAGCTAAAAATCTAAAAAAACTAAAAAAAAGGCAAAAACTACAAAAAAAACTAAAAACTAATAAAAAAAAATAAAAAAGCTAAAAAACTAAAAAAAACTAAAAAAACTAAAAAAAGGTAAAAAACTAAAAAAACTAAAAACTAAAAAAACTAAAAAAAAGGAAAAAACTGAAAAATAAGCTAAAATAAAGGTAAAAACCAATAAAAAACTAAAAAAAAAACTGAAAAAACTAAAAAAAGGCAAGAACTACAAAAAAAACTAAAAACTAATAAAAAAAAGTAAAAAAGCTAAAAAACTAAAAAAACTAAAAAAACTAAAAAAAGGTAAAAAACTAAAAAAAATAAAAAATAAAAAAAACTAAAAAAAAGGAAAAAACTGAAAAATAAGCTAAAATAAAGGTAAAAACCAATAAAAAACTAAAAAGAAAAAAAGGAAAAAACTAAAAAAAATTTTCATCTAAAAAACTAAAAAAAAACTAAAAAAGGTAAAAACTAAAAGAACTAAAAAAGAAAAAAATAAATGACGACACTCAAAGAGAAAGCGACCAGGACAAAAGGAATGTTCGATTAGCAATCAACAAAGCACCGGGACACAGGGAGTATAAAAAAAACTAACTACAAAAAAACTAAAAACTAATAAAAAAAATAAAAAAGCTAAAAAACTAAAAAAACTAAAAAAAGGCAAAAACTACAAAAAAAACTAAAAACTAATAAAAAAGCTAAAAAACTAAAAAAACTTAAAAAAAGGCAAAAACTACAAAAAAAACTAAAAACTAATAAAAAAAATAAAAAAGCTAAAAAACTAAAAAAACTAAAAAAACTAAAAAAAGGTAAAAAACTAAAAAAACTAAAAACTAAAAAAAACTAAAAAAAAGGAAAAAACTTAAAAATAAGCTAAAATAAAGGTAAAAACCAATAAAAAACTAAAAAAAACTGAAAAAACTAAAAAAAGGCAAAAACTACAAAAAAAAACTAAAAACTAATAAAAAAAAGTAAAAAAGCTAAAAAACTAAAAAACTAAAAAAAAATAAAAAATAAAAAAAAAACTGAAGGAAAAAAGGAAAAAACTGAAAAATAAGCTAAAATAAAGGTAAAAACCAATAAAAAACTAAAAAGAAAAAAAGGAAAAAACTAAAAAAAAATTTCATCTAAAAAACTAAAAAAAACTAAAAAAGGTAAAAACTAAAAGAACTAAAAAAGAAAAAAATAAATGACGACACTCAAAGAGAAAGCGACCAGGACAAAAGGAATGTTCGATTAGCAATCAACAAAGCACCGGGACACAGGGAGTATAAATGATGACCAGGACATAAGTAAAAAAAAAAAACTAACAAAACTAAAAAGAAGGTAAAAACTACAAAAAAACTAAAAAGAAAAAAAACTAAAAACTAATAAAAAAACTAAAAAATCTAAAAATCTAAATAAACTAAAAAAGAAAAAAAAAGGAAAAAAATAAAGGAGAAAAACAAAACTAAAAAACGAATGTATATACAGACCGGGACACCGGGATACAAATGACGACCGGGACACAGGGAATATAAATGACGACCGGGACACAGGGACACAACTACAACGGGGACACCGGGGGAAACAGGGGGATATAAATGACGACCGGGACACCGGGACAGGGAATGGTCGATTAGCAATCACCATCAACAAAGCTCAAGGGCAATCATTAGAATCATGAGGTATAGATCTGAATACAGATTGTTTTCCCATGGACCATTATATGTTGCATGTTCAAGAGTCGGTAAACCTGACAATCTATTTGGATCAGGTGACGTCACCTGAAAAAACTGGATCAGGTGACGTCAAAACTGAAAAAACTAAAAAAAGGCAAAAACTACAAAAAAAACTAAAAACTAATAAAATAAATAAAAAAGCTAAAAAACTAAAAAAACTAAAAAAAGGCAAAAACTACAAAAAAAAACTAAAAACTAATAAAAAAGCTAAAAAACTAAAAAAACTAAATAAAGGCAAAAACTACAAAAAAAACTAAAAACTAATAAAAAAATAAAAAAGCTAAAAAACTAAAAAAAATAAAAAAACTAAAAAAAAGGTAAAAAACTAAAAAAACTAACTACAAAAAAAACTAAAAACTAATAAAAAAAAATAAAAAAGCTAAAAAACTGAAAAATAAGCTAAAATAAAGGTAAAAACCAATAAAAAACTAAAAAAAAAAACTGAAAAAACTAAAAAAAGGCAAAAACTACAAAAAAAAACTAAAAACTAATAAAAAAAATAAAAAAGCTAAAAAACTAAAAAAACTAAAAAAACTAAAAAAAGGTAAAAAACTAAAAAAACTAAAAACTAAAAAAAAACTAAAAAAAGGAAAAAACTGAAAAATAAGCTAAAATAAAGGTAAAAACCAATAAAAAACTAAAAAGAAAAAAAGGAAAAAACTAAAAAAAAAGACACCGGGATACAAATGACGACCGGGACACAGGGAATATAAATGACGACCGGGACACAGGGACACAACTACAACGGGGACACCGGGGGAAACAGGGGGATATAAATGACGACCAGGACACCGGGGCAGGGAATGGTCGATTAGCAATCACCATCAACAAAGCTCAAGGGCAATCATTAGAATCATGAGGTATAGATCTGAATACAGATTGTTTTCCCATGGACCAATATATGTTGCATGTTCAAGAGTCGGTAAACCTGACAATCTATTTATATGCAAAGACAATGGGACAGCAAAGAATGTTGTATATTCGCAAGTTTTACGTAGTTAAAACCATATATATATATATATATATATATATATATATATATATATATATATATATATATATATATATATATATATATATATATATATATATATATATATATATATATATATATATATATATATATATATATATATATATATATATATATATATTCACAGGTGGGACATAGGGACACAACTACAATGGCACGTAACTATTATGGCGCGTAACAACTTACGCGCGCGGGGGGGCTTGGGGGGGGGCGCGAAGCGCCCCCACCAACTAGGTGTTGGGGTGGCGCGAAGCGCCACCCCAACAGCTAGTATATATATATATATATATGACGACCGGGACACTCAAAGAGAAAGCGACCGGGACACAAGGAATGTTCGATTTGCAATCACCATCAACAAAGCACAGGGACACAAATGACGACCGGGACACAGGGAACATAAATGACGACCAGGACATAAGTAAAAAAAAACTAAAAAAAAACTAAAAAAAAGGTAAAAACTAAAAAAAACTAAAAACTAATAAAAAAACTAAAAACTAATAAAAAAACTAAAAAAGCTAGAAAACTAAAAAAACTAAAAAAGAAAAAAAAAGAAAAAAAGGAAAAAAACTGAAAAATAAAGGAGAAAAATAAAACAAAAAAAACTAAAAAGGTAAAAACTACAAAAAAAAACTAAAAAGAAAAAAACTAAAAAAACTAAAAAAAGTAAAAACCAAAAAAAAAACTAAAAAGAAAAAAAGGGGAAAAACACAAAAATTTATTTCATCATATACCAATTCAAAAACGAATGTATATACAGACCGGGACACCGGGACACAGGGAATATAAATGACGACCGGGACACAGGGACACAACTACAACGGGGACGCCGGGGGGCAGAGGGGGATATATAAATGACGACGGGGACACAGGGAATGTTCGATTAGCAATCACCATCAATAAAGCTCAAGGGCAATCATTAGAATCATGAGGTATAACTAAAAAAAACTAAAAAAATGTAAAAAACTAAAAACTAAAAAAAAAACTATTCAAAAACGAATGTATATACAGACCGGGACATCGGGATCATAGTTTTGAATATTATTATTTTATTATTTTGTTATGCTATATGGTTTTCTGTTTTTTATTATTTCTTTTATCCTGTTCTCTTATTTGAACCTTCTCTGTTCTTTTCAGTGACACGTTTTCTTCCGATCTTTCACAATGCGAAAATACTGTTTACTCTGATGATGTACAACTCTTCAACTGATTTCTGAAAAGTTTCTTTTTATTTTTGATTAGAAAATTTCAGGTTCAGACTGTTCTCTTCTAAGCGGAAACTGTTCGACTTGTTCGTTCCAAGTTTCTGTCGCAGATTAATGTAGGTCTATTATTTGTTTTGTTTTCACGATCTGTAGAGATCGAAAATTGGGTCGTAAAATACAAATTTGACAAGAGAAATAAGTTCAAGGTCAGGATTAAAATATATAATCACGATTTATATATTTAATCAGGATAAGATAAAAGCGAGAAGAAATTTTTTTGTTCTTATCTACATCTTATCTATCTAGTACTTCTTTTCATACTGTAGAGGATGTTAAATTAGTTAGTTCGTTTAAAGTGTGTTTGTTGTGTTTTTTGTCTTTTATTTCTTTTTTTTATAACTTTTTCTATCCAGATGTTGGATAAATTTAGTTTCTAATACTGTACCCATACTGCTGTCCTAAGCCCAAGGTTACATCTTAAGGGACATTCAATTGTAGTAATAAAAAAAATTGGGTCGTAAAATACAAATTTGACAAGAGAAATAAGTTCAAGGTCAGGATTAAAATATATGACGTTTTTATATATTTATAAATTTATAATATTATCTCGTCCGTAATTTTTTCCACTAAAAAACTGTATTCTTTAAACAATACTCAGGATTGTCAAAGAAGTTTGTCAGAAGGATTGTCAGATGGACAAAGAAGTTAATCAAAATTGTTGTTGAAATGAAAACTATAGAACAGAAAAATTTACAAAAACAGCCCGTAACTCAACCCACCATCCTTTTTTTTAAATCCTCCATAATAATATTTTCATGATTTCGATTACCGTTTTAAAACTACATTAACCGAAAGTAGGTATGAAGGGAACGAGAAAGGTGTCTTATGAAGGGTTGAGGCTAAATACAAATTTGACAAGAGAAATAAGTTCAAGGTCAGGATTAAAATATATGACGTTTTTATATATTTATAAATTTATAATATTATCTCGTCCGTAATTTTTTCCACTAAAAAACTGTATTCTTTAAACAATACTCAGGATTGTCAAAGAAGTTTGTCAGAAGGATTGTCAGATGGACAAAGAAGTTAATCAAAATTGTTGTTGAATTGAAAACTATAGAACAGCAAAATTTTCAAAAACAGCCCGTAACTCAACCCACCATCCTTTTTTTTTAAATCCTCCATAATAATATTTTCATGATTTCGATTACCGTTTTAAAACTACATTAACCGAAAGTAGGTATGAAGGGAACGAGAAAGGTGTCTTATGAAGGGTTGAGGCTTTAGCTTTGCAAGATCCGGGCAAATTTTACATCATATTCTAAGGGCTATATGCCGGTATTGGCCTAAAAGTAGGCATTAGTGTTATTTTTCTGTGTATAAAAAATTCAAAATACAGCTTTTGATGTATAATGTTAATTCGTTGAGAAAGTTCAGAAAACTGATACGGGAAGAAACTCAAATTGGTCTCGTAGGAGAAAAAAAGTTCTATCTGGGAAATCAAAGCTAATCATAATAAAACTAAAGAAAAATATTTTTGTTTATAAAATTAACAGA
The DNA here is from genome assembly GCF_032884065.1 of Artemia franciscana. Taxonomy (NCBI): domain Eukaryota; kingdom Metazoa; phylum Arthropoda; class Branchiopoda; order Anostraca; family Artemiidae; genus Artemia; species Artemia franciscana. Next base: position 38,826,572 of record NC_088864.1, on the reverse strand, counting down.
TAATTTCACAAAAAATAATTGTAAACAACCTTTGTAAAGCTTGTTTTGAACTATGAACTTCTGCTGGTTAACATTGATGGTGTCGGTATAATACTGACTACGCCCGCGTTAAAATGGTAGCCTTGCAGTGTTGGTGGCAATAGGACAATCTGCAATTTCGATTATGCCCATTTTAAAGGTTAACGTAGTGTCGGTGGCACCAGTACTATATGTAATTTCAGTCATGCCCGCTTTAAAGTAGCAGCCTTGTAATGTTGGTGGTACCAGTACAAAAAATAAGGAAAAGTTTTACTCTATTTGATAAAAAGAACATTTTTTTATTACATTGCTCTTCTTCTAGAGCTAGAAAAGTTTAGGGGAAAGAAGGGGAGGGGTGGAAGCCCTCCCAACATACAGAATGTTTTCTGTTCGCTTTGAGTTTTAATGTTGCTGTTTACTTTTCTTTGGAAAGTAAACTTTCCAAGTTAAAGGGCTAATGATTTGCTTCTGTTTGGTTCTCTGTTTTCTTCTTTTTCTTCTATACGGGAATAAAGGTTTTGTTTGTTAGAAGTATTTTTCTATTAGAATCGGCTATCCAATCTTGGTCGCAAATCGGCTTGCACAATATGCTATAATAAAAAAAAAATTCTTAAGTGCCCTAGTGGAAATGGCTGCAGTAGGATTTTTTTTCGAATAGCCTACAAAAAGCAATCATTATGCATCAGATTCGAGCTCTTTATTGTTTAAACATTCGTTCCCATTTTTAAATTTGGTATAAATTTGATGTAATTGCTTCTTTTAACGTTTCCACTTCAACGTTTTCAATTTTTCTTTCTATTTTCCAGGAATTGTTTACTTTTTTGTTAACATTTCTACCTTTTTAGTTTTTCCGCTTTCTTTGCTTTTTAACATGGGAAGTCTTTATAATTATAAATTAAAGCTTTCTCTAGAAAGAAACTTTGAATGGTATGCAATGGTCCTTTTCCGAAAACTGCTTAGAAATCAAAGGTCCTTTTTCAAATTAGTTTAAAAATCAAATGTCCTTTTTCAAAAATTGTTTAGAAATAATGAGGAAAGAGTCAACGAGGATATGCAAATTCTCGATTTTGCCTATTGCAGTCTGACCGTTTTCTTCCTTAATTTTCCTTCTTGATTCGTTCATAGTTTAGTCTTCATACGTAATTGAATTTGATTTACAACATCAATATAATCACGATTTATATATTTAATCAGGATAAGATAAAAGCGAGAAGAAATTTTTTTGTTCTTATCTACATCTTATCTATCTAGTACTTCTTTTTATACTTTTTACGTATTTTTCGCCTAAAGTGTTATACGGTAAGACAATATAGAAATAGATATAGAAATTTGTCTTTTTTTTTGTGGTGTGTGCTTTCTTGAATAAAAATTATTTTTTTCCGAAAAAAGTATTTGACGCGGTGATGCTAAATTCACTATTTATTTTTAAAAATTATAGATGGCACATCAGGCGTGGTAAATTGTTGACGTGTCAGTTTCCGGGTGTTGTTTTTTTTACAGGGACGGGTAGAACTAGAATCGCCAGTCGCCAAACCTTGTTGCAGATGGGATCAAACCTCATGTGGCAGGTCCTTGTATTGCCAGACCAAGATGAATCCACTGTGCTATTAAATTAAAAAAAATCAAGTTTTTTTTTAGCTGAAAGTAAGGAGCGACATTAAAGCGAACAGAAATTACTTCGTATATGAAAGGGGCTGCTTCCTCATCAACGCCCCGCTCTTTACGCTAAAGTTTGACTCTTTCTCTCAACTCTGCTTTTTAAAACAGTAAAAAACTTTAGTGTAAAGAGCGGAGCGTTGATGAGATAGCACCCCCTTTCATATACGAAGTAATTTCTGTTCGTTTTAAGTTTTAATGTCGCTCCTTACTTTCAGCTAAAAAAAACTTGTTTTTTTATTTAATTTCTGAACGTTTTTGAATCAATGCATGTTTTGATTTTGGCTCTCCGCAGAGGAATAATTAACACGAAATTTGCAAGTTTATTATTTTTTTTTGTGGCTAAATGGCTTTCTCATAGTTTTGATCGAATGATTTTGAGAAAAAAGGAACGGTGGAGGAAGTCTAGTCGCCCTGCAATTTTTTGGTTACTAAAAAAGGCAACTAGAACTTTTAATTTGTTATTTTTTTTTTAATTTGAAATGTAACTTATAAATTAGCTTACGTAACGAACTTTTGTAATCTCACGTTTTTATTACATATATGAGGGGTTCACCCCCTCGTCAATACCTCGCTATTTACACTAAAGATAAAATTTTGTCCAAATTCATTAAGAATTACCCCTGAATCACAAAAGCTGTAGAATAAATAGTTGAAATCACTAAAAATACTTTAGCGTAAAGAGCGAGGTATTAGGAGGAGGTGAGCCCCTCAAATGCGTAATAATTTCTGTTCGTTTTAAGTTTTAATGCTGCTCATTACTTCCAGTTGAAAAAACTTTTCATATTTATTTTTTCAATGTTTTTTTTTAATAATCCTAGAAAATCCTGCGCTCCCTTCATGGAAATTTTCTTTCCCCATGACAAATTCCTCGATGGAATGTTCCCCTAACATATCACCCTCTTTTCAACCCCTCCCTCCAACCATAAAATCCCCCTGAAAACGTCTGTTTCATTTCCGTTAGAACGAGCCCTCTCGCAAGCTTCTAGGACCACTGGGTCAATACGATCACCCCTGGGAAAAAAACAAACAAACAAATAAACACGCATCCGTAATCTGCCTTCTGGCAAAAAATACAAAATTCCACATTTTTGAAGATAGGAGCTTTTCCATTTTTTAGAGTTTTGGTTACTATTGAGCCGGGTCGCTCCTTACTACAGTTCGTAACCACGAACTGTTTGACCACAGATCAACTATGTATGATAGAAAAATGCATAATCTTTTGGCAAGAAATTATTTATTACCTGCTCCAAAAATAAACCCGAAAAATAATAAAATACTTTTATTGTCGCATTAGAACATAGTTAGCAGCAGACTTGCCACCACAAGAAAATATTGACACCACAATAACATGGATAAATGAATTATGAAGACTTCAGGGAGCATTTTTAAGAAGTTTCAAAGGGTGATAGGTACCGCTTTGATGCAGTTAGAAGTGGAGTACAAATGAATTGGCAAGACGAAGTGAGGACTTCCCTAGGTTTTCTGGTTAACTGGTTTGTGGCTACTGTAAATTCGGTGGACATCAGAATTAAGGCAAATAAAACGTGTTCAGTGTTCAAAAGGCAAAAAAGTGTAATTTAGACCGGGGAAATTGACTGAGCGGCATTTAGTCTTTTGCCCTCAAAAACAACGTTTGACAGTTTTCTGTAATTTTTAATTTTTTTCTGTAATAGCTATCTATTTTTGTCAAATTTTGTATGGTCAACTGAAACTTTTATGTGTGAATTGTTCTTATCCAGGTATCATCAGACTCTGCGAAACTTTTGTCACAAAAACATCTGTCTTGAAATTTAAGGGTATGTTTGCGAATAGCGACCTAGTATAACTCTGAGTAAAGGGGTTCGAAAAAGGGGTTCTCTTTGTGAAATGAGTTGCTGGGTACACGGCTGGTTCCAACCCTTTTTGCTTTTTTTTGGACACAAAAAGGGTTTAACCAAAGACGGTATCATGTCAGTAGTCAATTGCATTAACCTACTAAATAGGTTAACAAATCTAAGGGATTAATAGTGGCTCCATTTGAAACTACCAGCTGGTTGATGAATATCTTGTTTGGCGTTTTCAGCTAGAAATTGTAAAGTTGTTTTGCAAGACTGATTCTGTCCATTTTCTGTTCGCTCACCATGTAAAAAATATCTAGTTGGATATGTTTCTCTTCAATTCACCTCTGATTACATTTAAACGTCTGCAATTAAAATATGTTTGGCATCTGTTGTGGCACAAGTTTCTTTTCAGGTAACCGCTGATTACATTTAAACGTCTGCAAAATATCTTTGGCAAATGACCGTCCAACAGGTTGACTCTAGCTCAGCATCCTAGAGTGACATGTATGAGAGGTGTAGCACAAGTGGGAGATGGTAATGATGGCAATGAAGGGGAGACAATTAGCCATGACTCTATGCCCACTTAATTGGACTATCTGTCTTGGCTTTCCCCTCCCCCTTCATTGCCATCGTTACCATCTCCCACTTGTGCTACACCTCTCATGCATGTCACTCTGAACTAGAGTCAACCTGTTGGAAGGTCTCCCCGGGGAACAGACGCTGGTTGACAGTAGAATACTTGAAAATTTTAATTGACACATGTTTCTTTTCAATTCACCGCTGACTACACATTAACGTCTGAAATTAAAATATCGTTGGCATCTGTTGTGGCACAATTTAAATCTAGTCGCTGATAGATATCTAATGTGCCTCATGTAGAACCAAAATGTGAAGATGTTGGCTTATAGTAATTCTTTGCGTTTGGTATGACTTTCCTTTTCAATCTCATTTTGCCAGACCTATTTGAATTTTCAATAGTTATAATTCTAGGTGGAAGCCTTGATCTTATAAGCTTCATCTGTAGGGTAAACGTAAACTCGCATGCATCACAGGGAATATACATCTTAACAACAAAAACCCATCGTAAATTTATCAATTAATAGTTTGGAACATCGCCAAAACTGAGAGTTTTAATACTGAAGTCACGTATGGGTAACTTCTAAGAGTGGGAACTGACACTAGTGGCATTTTTACGATGTAATAATAAGAATAATTTATTTAATTAGTATCATTAGTAAAATTAGGGCTAGATGCAAGATGGCGTTGATAGTTTTTTTGTTTTTGTTTTTGTCGACACCAGTGCCAGTTTCCACTCTTAAAGTTACCCGTACTCTTTGACTGATGTTTTGAAAACAGTGGGAGTAAAAAGCGTAATTTTAAAGGAGGCTTTGCTCTCTTGATGTAAAGGACTATTTATGCTCGCTTTAATGGTACTTTTACCCTATATGGCCCGATGTTAGTCACTACACTTTTGGCAATTTAAAGAAAAATGAATAAAAATAGACCATACATATAGACTAATCGATAAATATGAAAGCCATCACTTGATCATATAGGCTTGGCATACACCTGCTTGTTTAGCAAGGAACATAAATCTTAACCGCAAAAACCCAGTGTGACTAATCAAATATTGGTTCTAAAAATCACCAAAATTGACACTTCAATGCTGAAGTTTCGAAAACAGTCGGAGATAAAAGAGGAGTTCCCTTTCACCCCCCCCCCCCCAAAAAAAAGAGCAAGAAGCCCTCTTCAAATAAATCATATGTTTGCTTTAATTACGCTTTTTACACGACATGACCCTCTGTTAGTCGCTACGCTTTTGACATTGAAAAAAAAACAGACTGTATGTTATGAATTGTGTTTTTTAAAAAGCATTATTATTTTTTAGATTTAAAAGTTAAAAATGCTAAAAAGACTATTAAGTCACTTGAAAATTAATGTTAAAAATGCTTAAAAGACTATTAAGTCACTTAAAAATTAAGGTTATTATTAAATATATATTAAATATATTAAATAAATAAGGTTATTAAAATTATAATGCTTCCCTCTCTCAAGACTTAAACTGGCATAAAAAAGCCACGGTGCAGCTTGGTCCGGTTGCCCCTCCCGCTTCAAAACCCATACTTGCAATGCTATAGTTAATAAATTAGTCACCTGTAAATAAGGTGTAGTTATTATCATATTTATTGTCGATTATAGGCCTTTACAGAGATTTATTGGAAAAATGTGCTCCAAAGAAAGGTAAAGAATGATATTTCAATCAGCTTCAAGAAGAAATGAAGTCACAGTACATGTAAGTCTAACTTACAAAAGGCTTGAGTGTTTAACTATCTTTACCGTCAACACCTTTACAGAGTTTCATTTAAAAAAAGTGAAGAACAATGTTTAAAACAACTTATAGAAGAAAAAATCAATAAGTCTTAAGGGAAACAGGAGCTTAAGGGAAACTTTAAGCTATTAGAATTTTGAAAAACAATTTCTCAGAAGACTTAAAAGTATACCTATGTTCTTGAACGACTTGGATTCTGGATAAATAGTTACATATTTTAACCAGTAAATAGCCATCCTTATTTAGTCATTATTTAGTAAGTAATCATACTAGTATTAGTCATACTTTGAACCATAATTTCTCAGATGATTTGACAGCGTACCTGTGTTCTTGAACTCTTGGATTCTGGAAAAATAGTTACTTTTTTAACCAGTAAATAGTCGTGCTTACTGGTTACTTTTAATGGTATTGACCTGATGTCAATAATTTACAAATCAAACGCCCCCCATGTCGAAAAAGAATCAAATCAAACGTCAAAATTTGTTCTTGAATGGACAGCTATCCCAGGTCAAACAAGGCTTTAATAATAGTATACATGCAATGATATTACCTTAGATCCCCCAGTGTCAGGAATGGCACATAGGCCTTCTGTAGCATAATTAGAAATCAACACATTCTCTCATAATCAACAAAAATACCAGTCTCGTTTTAAATGAAGACTAGCATAATGTTTGTATCCTTCCTTATTAACCCGTTTCATAGAGATAGCAATAAGATACGTTTCACTTTTCTTAATTGGTAGTGATGTTAGAATACTATGATGAGACCTGTTGAACCTTACAATATTAAAATTATCGTTTAGCATTGACTGAAGAATGATTTATTTGGCTATTAATGAAAACTAAGAAAATTGGATTATGCTTGAACTTAGTAAAGAGAAATTTATTTAGCCATTAACGAAAAGATGTTTGCTAGTGTGAATAAATATTTTATATTAAAAAAGCTATTAAAGAAAGAATGCTCGCTAGCAAAAATAAACTTTAATTAGTAAAAAATTCGTAAAGTGTATTTTTAAACATTTAATTGCAAAATATAAATTTGTATACGATACATAAAAAAGGCCAAAAAACTATTTAGCACCTTTGGCAAAATCGAAATAGAATTGGATACACCCATACTGAGCAGACGACAATAAAAACCCAACATTTTGTCTTGTGATTCAGAATATCAAACAGTTCGTGGTAACGAACTGTAGTAAGGAGCGACCCGGCTCAATGGTAACCAAAACTCTAAAAAATTGAATTTTGATATCAATAGCTACATCAAAAGAATTGCATTTTAATGCTGATTTTAAATATATAAGTTTCATCAAGTTTAGTCATACCCATCAAAAGTTACGAGCCTGAGAAAATTTGCCTTATTTAGGAAAATAGGGGCAAACACCCCCTAAAAGTCGTAGGATCTTAACGAAAATGACACCATCAGATTCAGCGTATCAGAGAACCATACCGTAGAAGTTTCAAGCTCCTATCTACAAAAATGTGGAATTTTGTATTTTTTGCCAGAAGACAAATCACGGGTGCGTGTTTATTTGTTTGTTTGTTTTTTTTTTCTTTTCCCCAGGGGTCATCGTATCGACCAAGTGGTCCTAGAATGTCGCAAGATGGCTCATTCTAACGGAAATGAAAAGTTCTAGTGCCCTTTTTAAGTGACCAAAAAAATTGGAGGGCATCTAGGCCCCCTCCCACGCTCATTTTTTTCCCAAAGTCAACGGATCAAAATTTTGAGATAGCCATTATGTTCAGCATAGTCGAAAACCATAATAACTATGTCTTTGGGGATGATGTACTCCCCCGCAATCCCTGGGGGAGGGGCTGCAAGTTACAAACTTTGACTTTAATGGTTATTGGGAAGTGGACAGACGTTTTCAGGGGGATTTTATTTTGTTTGGGGGTGGGGCTGAGGAGAGGGGGCTATGTTGGAGGATCTTTCCTTGGAGAAATCTGTCATGGGAGAAGAAAAATTCAATGACAAGGGCGCAGGATTCTCTAGCATTACTATAAGAAAACAATGAAAAATAAACATGAAAACGTTTTTTCAAATGAAAGGAAGAAGTAGCCTTGAAACTTAAAACGAACAGAGATTATTACGCATATGAGGGGTTCTAAAAATACTTTAGTATAAAGAGCGATGTATTTAGGAGGAGATAAATACCTTGCTCTTTATGCTAAAGTATTTTTTAGTAATTTCAACAATTTATTCTACGGCCTTTCTGATTCAGGGGTCATTCTTAAAGAATTGGGACAAAACTTACGATTTAGTGTAAAGAGCGAGGTATTAACGAGGGTACAAATCCCCTCGTATACATAATAAAAATATAAGGTTATGAAAGTTTGTTACGTAAGTTAATTCTTAAGTTACGTATATTTTTTACTAATAAAAACGTTCGTTAAAAATTAAAAGTTCTAGTTGCCTTTTTAAGTAACCGAAAAATTGGAGGGCAACTAGGCCTCCTTCTCCACCCCTTATTTCTCAAAATCGTCTGATCAAAACTAATAGAAAGCCATTTAGCCAAAAAAATAATTAATATACAAATTTCATTTTAATAATTTATGTGCGGAGAGCCAAAACCATTCATGCATTAATTCAAAAACGTTCAGAAATTAAATAAAAAAAACTAATTTTTTTAGCTGAAAGTAAGGAGCGACATTAAAACTTAAAACGAACAGAAATTACTCCGTATATGAAATGAGTTGTCCCCTCCGCAATCCCTCGCTCATTACGCTAAAGTTTGACTCTTTGCCACAATTCTACTTTTTAAAACAATTTAAAGCTTTAGCTTAAAGAGCGAGGGATTGCGGAGGGGACAACTCATTTCATATACGGAGTAATTTCTGTTCGTTTTAAGTTTTAATGTCGCTCCTTACTTTCAGCTAAAAAAATTAGTTTTTTTTATTTAATATTATCCAAGGACGGCTTATTGTTTTACCACTCATAAGTTTTCTACGCAGATGCACTTTCGAAAAGTACGTTCCATCCTCTTTGCGCGAAAATACATTTAGGGTTATTTTTGTATGATCTTTTATACCTAGATAATCTCTTATTTGTTGAATAATAATCTCGGGCAAATATGCGGGATCATCAGTTATATTTTGTGATTCTGTTTTCATTCCAATATTTGCTTCGTCTTGTTCAAGCCCTGGCTTGGGTGGTTTTGTTTCTTGTTCATTTTTTACTTGTTCTTCTTGATTGTGTTTCAAATTCATTTTCTACTTGTTCTTCTTGACTTTCATCATCTTTGTAATAAATTTCTTTTTTATTTTTGTCATTTTTTGTTCCCTCCAAATACCCCCTCTAGACCCAAGATTGGCCCCCAGACATTAGTTTATACCCCCTACCTGCAAACTGAAATTTTGTTTTTAAAAAACATCTAGTCAAAATTAAGACAAGCCTGCATAATTCGAGCATCAAAAGAAACAGGTCAGTTTTCTTTAGTATATTTTGGCCTTTATGTTAATATATTACTAATTGTTAGTTTTCACTGTCAATTTCACATGATTTGGGGAAAATGGCTTGAACTCCCCCTCCATCGGTATTGACAAAATTAAACCTCCGCTCCTAGCTGAAAACATTTTGGTCTGATACTGCAGCGAATAATTCAAAATTATTTTCAAAGTAAAACAAAAGCTAAGAGCTTATATGGCACTTGTGACGAGGCAAGAAGAGCTAAGAGCCAAGAGCTCATATGGTATGAGCTCTAACAAAATTCTAAGAACCAATAGATTGATTTGAAAGGAAAATCAGAGGCTCAATGCCGGTCGGGATTTAAAATAAGAGCTCTGAGTCACAATGTACTTTTAAATATCAAAATTCATTAAGATCCGATCACCCACTCGAAAGTTATAAGTACCTCATATTTTCTAATTTTTCCTCTCCCTTTAGCCCCCAGATGGTCGAAACTGGGAAAACGACTTTATCAAGTCAATTTGTGCGTCTCCCTGACACGCCTACCAATTTTCATCGTCCTAGCACGCCCAAAAGCGCCGAGCTCGCCAAAGCACTGAACCCTCCCCCCCAACTCCCCCAAAGAGAGTGAATACAGTACGGTATCAGCAATCACATATCTACGACATTTGCTTATTCTATCCACCAAGCTTCATCCCGACATCCCTAAGCATTTTCCAAGATTTCCGATTTCCCCCTCCAACTCCCCCCAATGTCAAAGGATCTGGTTGGGACTCGAAATAAGTGCTCTGAGACATGAATTCCTTCTAAATATCAAATTTCATTAAGATCTGGTCTCGCGTTCTTAAGTTAAAAATACCTCAATTTTTCCAATTCTTCCAAATTAACACCCCCCCAGCTCCTCCAAAGAGAACGGATCCGTTCCATTTATGTCAATCACGTATCTAGAATTCGTGCTTATTCTTCCCATCAAGTTTCATCCCGATCTCTCCACTATAAGCGTTTTCCAAGATTTCTGTTTCCCTCCTCCAACCCCCTATGTCCCCGGATCCAATTGGAGCCGAAAATCGAGCAACTGAGACATAAGATCCTTCTATATATCAAGTTTCATTAAGATCCGATCACCTATTCGTAAGATAAAAATACTCCAATTTTCACGTTTTCTAAGAATTCCGGTTTCCCATCCAACTCCCCCCAATGTCACAGGATCTGGTCGAAATTTAAAATAATACCTTTAAAGCACAAGATCCTTCTAAATATCAAATTTCAATAAGATCTGGTCACCCGTTCGTAAGCTACAAATACCTCATTTTTCCGAATTACCCCCCCCCCCCCAAGTCCACCAAAGAGAGCGGATCCAGTTTGGTTATGTCAGTCACGTATCTTAGACTTGTTTTTATTCTTCCCGATCAGTTTCATCCTGATCTCTCCGCTTTAAGTATTTTCTAAGATTCCCCCCCCCCTAATGACGCTGGATCCAGTTGGGATTTAAAATAAGAGATCTGAGTTACGAGGTACTTCTAAATATGAAGTTTCATCAAGATCCGATTACTCCTCGTAAGTTAAAAAAACGTCATTTTTTCTAATTTTTTAGAATTAACCCTCCCCCCCCAATAGATCAGATCCGTTCCAATTATGTCAATCACGTATCTAAGACTTCTGCTTATTTTTCCCACCAGGTTTCATCCTGATCCCTCCACTCTAAGCGTTTTCCATGATTTTAGGGTCCCCCCGCAACCCCCCCCCCCCAATGTCGCCAGATCCCGTTGGGATTTAAATTAAAGCTTTGAGACACGATATCCTTCTAAATATCAAATTTCATTGATATCCGATCACCCGTTCGTAAGTTAAAAATACCTCATTTTTTTCAGATTTAACCCCCCCCCCAACTACCCTAAAGAGAGTAGATCCGTTCCAGTTATGTCAATCATGTATCTAGGAATTGTGTTTAATTTTTCCCACCAAGCTTCATCCCGATCCCTCCACTCTAAGTGTTTTCCAAGATTTTAGGTTTCCCCCTCCCAACTCCCCCCAATGTCACCAGATCCGTTCGGGATTTAAAATAAGAGCTTTGAGACACAATATCCTTCCAAATATCAAATTTCATTAAGATCTGGTCAATCGTTCGTAAGTTAAAAATACTTTTTTTTTCTTTTTTTTGAATTAACAACCCCCCACTCCCACCCAGTTGGTCAAATCGGGAAAATGACTGTTTCTAATTTAATCAGGTTCGGTCCCTGATACGCCTGCCAAATTTCATCGTCTTAGCTTACCTGGAACTGCCTAAAGTAGCAAAACCGGGACCGACAGACCAAAAGAAATTGCGATCGCTATATGTTACTTGGTAAATACAAAGTTCCATAAAATCTGGTCGCTACGCTAAAGCTTTTTAGTGCTATCAAAAGCTTGTTATTCCAATTCAACACTCGTTTTGTTTCAGAAGTTGTTCTTATTTAGGGCAAAATTTGGACAAACATTTGAAATTTAGTCAATTTGCGATTTGCACAGAATTTGCGATTGCTATATGTCACTTGGTTAAAACCAAGTGCCATAAAAATAACTGAAATATACTTCGATACTGTAGTTACAAAAGAAACTTTAAAAAACGCATCGAAAATATGAAATCAATATATACTCCCTTATGATTTCTGGTAATATTTCTGGTCTATGCTGTTATTATGAAAGTAAAGAGTATTATTAAACCCCAAGATGAGCAGAATTTATTCCATATAAGAGTGGACTGCCCTTCTTCGTCACACCACGATCTCGTCGTCGACCACGACCTAGTCGCAGAAAATTCTGTGGGTGCTCATTAGATCAGAATTGAGAGTTCAAGTCCCTTTTTTACAAGTCAAAAGTGCTTGGAGACGAACCAGCTGCAAGGGAGGAATATTTTCTGTGGGGGGGTGTTTTCTGTGGGGGTGTATTTTCCGGGGATATTTTCCAGGAGGGGTAACCACTGGCTACCATATTTAGATAGAGCATTAAATGGTATACTGAGATAAAATCATCATATATTTGGTTTATTGTCCCATAAAATAAAACTATCAAAATTACTTCAAAATCTTTTTTTTGTGGGGGGGGGGGTTGTCGAAACCAAATGAGGAATGGAGAGATTGGAAAAACGATGAATAACCAGAAAAACTAGAAAAGATTAGTAAGTTGGCGAACGATTAAATTGGTGATCTGGAAACAGTCTAGCTGCTTCTTCGGCAGTCACATTAGCCTCAACACATAATGACTCTCCGTTCACGATAAAAGAGGAGGAATCCCCAGCCAATGGCTTCATTCCCAATTAAGTTTGCGCAATAGATGTCACTGAAATTGTTGTCATAGAGTTTCGTGTGTCCGTTTTCAAGTTATTGAGAGTGCTGAATAAGCGTTCTGTCGTCAAATTTGAGAATGGTAGTGCAGACATTTGATTACGTAAAAACAGCTCTAAAACTTTTTAATTTTTGTGTAAATGATTCCTCTCTTAATCCTCTAGACCCATTGGTTTGATATGACCGCTCCTAAGGAAACATAAGAAAAAGAAATAAGAAGAAAAAATACCTCCGTGATGTTTCTTCAAGTAGAAAATTCAAAAGTTTCACATTTCTCTGGATAGGAGCTAGAAACCTCTACAATAGGGTTTTCTTATATTGTGAATCTGATGGTGTTATTTTCAAAAAGATCCCTTAAATTTGGGGGGTTTAACCCCTTTTTCGAATGCCACACACATTTTCTGAGGCTCGTGACTTCTGGTTACATTAAACGTGATGAATTTTAGAAATATAGTTGTTATCAAAATTTTTAGTTGTTGTCAAAATTCCTTTTTTTGAGTTTTCGTTACGAATAATTCAAGTCGTTCATTACTTACACTTCATTTCCTCGAACTGTTTGGTTTATCTTCAAACACAGATATAAGGTAGCAGAGTCCCTTTTTATGAATCATATTTTTGGGGTTGCTTCCGTTATATTATATTTTGGAAGACTTTTGAAGGGGAAGTTCATTTCTATCACCTATTTTTAATACTATTGTTTCTAATATCTTGATCTCGTCACAGTTGCTTCAATTTGCGGGTTCACGGTTTAATTTTTGGCTTACTTTTAAAGATTTATAAATTGTTTGTTCGATTGTTTGAATAATTCTTAATTTATCCATTATCGTCAACTCAATTTGATTTAAATTTATTCTTTTTTTTGTTTGGGCCCGATTGGACCCAATTGTTCCAATTGCCCTTTATCCGGCCCTGTTTTCACGGTATAGGGGTCAAGGGTTTCCCTGCCCGCCTCTCCCTTAATTGGTACCCTTGTCATTGATTGTGGGATTCTATTAACTTACTGTAAGAAGGTCTCCCAGGCTGCGAATCCCTAAAAAAAAAAAAACGTATAGTTCAGGTAAATTAAGTGAAATATTTTGAATATTTTAAGCTGGGTAGACAGTATACGTGTAATAATACGGACAAGTACCAATCCATCCAAAAACACACTGGACTAATTATTAACACTGTTATAGTACGTAATTTTGGTTTTGGGTACAAGCGCGACTGTAATGTCTATGAAAGAGCCTACTTAGGAAGTATTTGGATAGCCCTCACTTTGCTTGGGCTTGATGATCCACCGCTCCTCTAGACCCACCGCTCCTAAGGAAACATAAGAAAAAGGAATAAGAAGAAAAAATACCTCCGTGATGTTTCTTCAAGTAGAAAATTCAAAAGTTTCATATTTTTCTGGATAGGAGCTAGAAACCTCTACAATAGGGTTTTCTTATATTGTGAATCTGATGGTGTTATTTTCAAAAGGATCCCTTAAATTTGGGGGGGGGGGGTTAACCCCTTTTTCGAATGCCAAACACATTTTCTGAGGCTCGTGACTTCTGGTTACATTAAACGTGATGAATTTTAGAAATATAGTTGTTATCAAAATTTTTAGTTGTTGTCAAAATTCCTTTTTTTGAGTTTTCGTTACGAATAATTCAAGTCGTTCATTACTTACACTTCATTTCCTCAAACTGTTTGGCTTATCTTCAAACACAGATATAAGGTAGCAGAGTCCCTTTTCATGAATCATATTTTTGGGGTTGCTTCCGTTTGAATCCCCTTTTCTCTGACTTTGTATAGTGTCTATAGCTAAATTTGGCCTCATTAATTAGGAGTAGGGGGCTACAATTTTTTAAAGTAAGAATATTATATTTTGGAAGACTTTTGAAGGGGAAGTTCATTTCTATCACCTATTTTTAATACTATTGTTTCTAATATCTTGATTTCGTCACAGTTGCTTCAATTTGCGGGTACACAGTTTAATTTTTGGCTTACTTTTAAAGATTTATAAATTATTTGTTCGATTGTTTGAATAATTCTTAATTTATCCATTATCGTCAACTCAATTTGATTTAAATTTATTCTTTTTTTTTTGTTTGGGCCCGATTGGACCCAATCGTTCCAATTGCCCTTTATCCGGCCCTGTTTTCACGGTATAGGGGTCAAGGGTTTCCCTGCCCGCCTCTCCCTTAATTGGTACCCTTGTCATTGATTGTGGGATTCTATTAACTTACTGTAAGAAGGTCTCCCAGGCTGCGAATCCCTAAAAAAAACGTATAGTTCAGGTAAATTAAGTGAAATATTTTGAATATTTTAAGCTGGGTAGACAGTATACGTGTAATAATACGGACAAGTACCAATTCATCCAAAAACACACTGGACTAATTATTAACACTGTTATAGTACGTAATTTTGGTTTTAGGTACAAGCACGACTTTAATGTCTATGAAAGAGCCTACTTAGGAAGTATTTGGCTTGGGCTTAGCTTGGGCTCGGCTCTTCTACTTGTTAACGCTCATAGTCAAATAGCAGCAGCAACGATTAAACATGATGTGATGAGATGTTTTTATGCATTAAAAGGTAGTAGACTACGATTTATCTTTACGTTGTACGTGAATTAAGACGAAGGATAGTAACAGTTTCGATATATTTATTCTCACAAGAACTGTCAATTTTAGTTGAAATAAATGATGCATTGTCAGATTTTACTGAAAACCCTTTTTGAGCCTGGTGTGACTCATGAAGTAAGTGGGGTTTTGTCCAGGGAGTCCGGGCCCACTCTTAGAATCCTTATAAAAATATTTCCGATATTTTAAACACATCTAATTCCGTTCTTTTTTCGGATATATTCTCTGAATTGTTGTTTATTGGACTATAGTTTAATGAAAGAAACCTGTTTTTCAATCAAAATACGACAACAATGTTTTCGAACATTAGGAAAAATCTAAGAAGAAGAACAAACGATCCCTTTTCCTCCCATCCCTTATTAGGACCGTTGATTTACTCTGGATAACTCCTTACAAATCCAGAAGTTTATTGCCATTCCAGGAAAGTAGAGCAAGTTGAGGGAGCAGAGCAAGTTTAGAAACGATACTACTTACAACCGGTGTGTAATTATGCATTCAGCTGGACAGGGGCTTGGGAAACATTTGTCCCTGCCATGTTTTTGTTAAGTAAGGAAATTTATACAGCGAGTGACAGCATGGTAAACAAAAATGATCGTTCAGATTAGTCTATTGTAGTATAGTATTAGACCTTTTTACTGTGCTAAATCAAATGGCCATCTTAGAATTTTGATCGGTCTCTAAGGAACAATGGTTGTGGGAGGGGATTAGGTACCCTCTAAACTTAATAGTAACTCAGAACAGGCACTAGGACTTTTGCTTCCCGTTCGAATGAACTCTCTGTTAATTTTATAGGACAATTGGTTCAATAAGATCATCCCATGGGCGAAAAAATAAACATGTATTCGTGGTCCTTCTTCTGCCAACAAAAACCGCAAAATTTCATATTTTCTTAGATTGGAGCTTGAAACCACTACAATAGGGTTTTCTGGTATATTAAATCTGACTGCACAATTTATTAAGATCACTGGACTTTTGGGGGCTGTTTTCCCCCTTTTTCGAAATTTCGACAAATTTTCTCCGGCCCACAGATTTTGACAGGTATTACTAAACTTAAGGAAGTTTATATATTTGGAACCAGCACAAAAAGCTTTTTTGATGTACCTGTTTTTACCAAAAATTCTTTTCTTAGATTTTCAGTTACTATTGGGTCGATTCACTCCTTATTTACAGTTTATTACTACAAACTGTTAAATAAAACGCACTGATCTTAGCATGACAAATCGTATCCCTTGAACTTTTTGAGCTTATGCTATTTAATTCATTAAGGACAACAAAAAAAGTTTGAAGCTCTATAAAACGACATAAAAAAAAAAAAAATTATTTTTGTTAATATATTTTGACTTTTTGAGGCTCCCTTTTTTCAAAAACCAAGTTAATTTTCCCAGGTTCATAGCTTTTGATGGGTAACCATAAACTTAATAAACTGTCTTTTTTTGAAACCGGGATAAAATGTCTTTTATGCATGTATCGTCTTCAATATTCATTTTTTAGGGTTTCTGATGCTATAGTGTCAAGTCACTCTTTACCTATAGTTTGTTACTATGAATTATTTGATAAAAGGCTCTGATCTGAGCATGAAAAATTGTTTCCCTTGAACACTGAGCTCCGGCTATGTCGTTCATTTAGGACAGCAGAGAAATTTTTGATACCTGTAAAACTCAGTGTAAACAAAAATTTAAGTAGGCAAAGAAAAATATAAAATGTCAAAATTTTTATTTACAAACATAACATAACAAGAATTTTGATTTCAGTTCCGAAACAATTAACATTCTTAATAAATCCGTACACCTTTATCATGTTTGCAGATGTTGTTGTTGAAAATAACACCTTAATCGGATATTCAACATCTTTTTTGTGGGAATTGAGGGATCTGGCAACATCATTATTTCGGGCATTTTGTAACTCCATCGGCAATGTGATGGGCTTTTCACAAAACTTTTCGGCCCTTTTATCTCATCTCTCATTGTATTTGGCATTATTGGATGAGCAAACACTTGCATGTAATCTTTCCTTGAACACTGGAATGCTGAACTTCTATATCCTTTTTCATTTAGACATGGACTGTTTTCAGACTCATGTTTTATACAGCAGTCATTAAGAAAATGTACAAGGACGTGGGACTTTCAGCGACAGTACTGTCTTGAACAGGTCTAGAAGAGGAATTTTTAGGCTGTTTGAATGAAGTCTCCTCCAACAGATACCAGGTTTCACCGGTATGTCTCCATATCTGCTTTCTTCTAATTTTTCTTATTTTTAAATTTCTAATTTCTATCTGCTTTCTTGCTACTGATCCAGTATCTTGCTACTGATCCAGAAAACTAGTTCACTACTACAAATAAGACAATACAGCAACATTACACATAGCAAAATGAATCACTCAATGCAGTAATATCATAAAGAAGTAAGTTTTAGTCCATTTTCGTCAGACTTCAAATTAAGATTTGCTCCCTTTTCTAAAAGATAATTAGCCACAGATATTTGCCCTCTTTTCACAGCCCAATGTAAGGGAGTAAGCCTTTTATTATCAATGGCGTCAATATGTGCACCCTTTGAGACAAGCAGCTGGCAAATGGCTAGTGTACCTTTTGCAGCAGCAAAGTGTAAAGGTGTTTTTCCATGATCTTCCCAATTTTCAGCCCTGAGGTTGGGGTTTGATCCTTTTTCTAAAAGATAACAAGCCACAGATATATGCCCATTTTTTGCGGTCCAATGTAAAGGAGTGACATTATTATTGTCTAATATGTCTATATGTACACCCTTTGAAACAAGTAACTGACAAATATCTAGTTTACCTTCTGCAGCAGCAAAGTGTAAAGGTGTTTTTCCGCCATTACTCCAATTGGCAGCCCTCAAATGTGGGTTGGCTCCCTTTTTTAAAAGATATTCAGCCGCAGACATATGCCCTTTTTTTGCAGCCAAATGTAAAGGGGTTAAAGGGGAGTAAGGGCTGTTGATAAGTGCACCCTTTGAAACAAGTAACTGACAAATATCTAGCTTACCTTCTTCAGCAGCAAAGTGTAAAGGAGTGTAACATTTATAGTCTAATAAGTTTATATTTGCACCCTTTGAAAGAAGTAACTGACAAATATCTTGTTTACCTTCTTCAGCAGCAAAGTGTAAAGGTGTTTTTCCATGATCTTCCCAATTTTCAGCCCTGAGGTTGGGGTTTGATCCTTTTTCTAAAAGATAATAAACCACAGATGTATGCCCATTTTTTACGGCCATATGTAAAGGAGTGTCACCTTTAGCTTCTACAGCAGCACAGTGCAAAGATGTTTTTCTGTGATCATCCCAATTGTCACTCTTCAAATTGGCATTTGATCCCTTTTCTGAAAGATTACCTTCTACAGCAGCGTGATCTAAAGGTGTTAGGCTACAAGACTCCCGAGACTCAAAATTGAGGTTTACTTCTTTTTCCAAATGATAATGCTCTTGAGCATTATCATTGAGATTAAGATATTGAGATTGAGCTTTACGTGCTTCAGGCTCAGTCTTCAAATTGGCATTCGATCCCTTTTCTAAAAGATTACCTTCTACAGCAGCGTGATCTAAAGGTGTTAGACTACAAGACTCCCGAGACTCATGATTGAGGTTTACTTCTTTTTCCAAATGATAATGCTCTTGAGCATTATCATTGAGATTGATATATTGAGATTGAGCTTTACGTGCTACAGGCTCAGTCTTCAAATTGGCATTTGATCCCTTTTCTAAAAGATTACCTTCTACAGCAGCGTGATCTAAAGGTGTTAGGCTACAAGACTCCCGAGACTCATGATTGAGGTTTACTTCTTTTTCCAAATGATAATGCTCTTGAGCATTATCATTGAGATTGATATATTGAGATTGAGCTTTACGTGCTACAGGCTCAGTCTTCAAATTGGCATTTGATCCCTTTTCTAAAAGATTACCTTCTACAGCAGCGTGATCTAAAGGTGTTAGGCTACAAGACTCCCGAGACTCAAAATTGAGGTTTACTTCTTTTTCCAAATGATAATGCTCTTGAGCATTATCATTGAGATTGAGATATTGAGATTGAGCTTTACGTACTTCAGGCTCAGTCTTCAAATGGGCATTTGATCCCTTTTCTAAAAGATTACCTTCTACAGCAGCGTGATCTAAAGGTGTTAGGCTACAAGACTCCCGAGACTCAAAATTCAGGTTTACTTCTTTTTCCAGATGATAGTACTCTTGAGCATTATCATTGAGATTGAGATATTGAGATTGAGCTTTACGTGCTTCAGGCTCTTTTTCTCCATCCACCGTATCTGGCTTGTTATCTTTCTTCGTTTGTTTGAAGAAGCCTTTAAGCTTTCTCCGACAGCTTTTATTTTCTGTCTGGTCAGCATTTAGTATATCTTTGTTTCCAACTGGTGAGCTTCGTTGGAGCTTCCAAATGGTGGGCTTGGTTCCATCATCTTTCACGTCAGGCTTCCTTTGAAACCAGCCAATTATCATGGCTTTTAAGCCTGCCCGTTCTTCTTTGCTTTGATTTTTGAGAAGAATCTCTATTTTTGGTTCCTTACGTTTCGACATGTTATCACTTTGTTCAATTTTTAAATTTCTAATTTCTATCTGCTTTCTTCCATCAAGCCATATCTCCTCATCTGTTATCTCCTCAGTCTTCAAATTGGCATTTGATCCCTTTTCTAAAAGATTACCTTCTACAGCAGCGTGATCTAAAGGTGTTAGGCTACAAGACTCCCGAGATTCAAAATTCAGGTTTACTTCTTTTTCCAAATGATAGTGCTCTTGAGCATTATCATTGAGATTGAGATATTGAGATTGAGCTTTACGTGCTTCAGGCTCTTTTTCTCCATCCACCGTATCTGGCTTGTTATCTTTCTTTGTTTGTTCGAAGAAGCCTTTAAGCTTTCTCCAACAGCTTTTATTTTCTGTCTGGTCAACATTTAGTATATCTTTGTTTCCAACTGGTGAGCTTCGTTGGAGCTTCCAACTGGTGGGCTTGGTTCCATCATCATTCACGTCAGGCTTCCTTTGAAACCAGCCAATTATCATGGCTATTAAGCCTGCCCGTTCTTCTTTGCTTTGATTTTTGGGAAGAATCTCTATTTTTGGTTCCTTACGTTTCGACATGTTATCACTTTGTTCAATTTTTAAATTTATAATTTCTGTCTGCTTTCTTCCATCAAGCCATATCTCCTCATCAGGATATCTTGTTGCACTTAAAACTTTTCCAAATGACATGATAAAATAGTTGTTTTCTCTTGGCGTGGTAAACTCAAACTATAAATTTTTAGTCAGAACCATGCCTTATATTATGAGAGTGACGTCATACCTTCTACCGTCTGAAATACTTTTAAATGAAAGTGACGTCACACGTTCTACCATCTAAAATACTTTTAAATGGAAGTGACGTCACGCCTTCTACCATCTGAAATGCTTTTAAATGAAAGTGACGTCATTGCTTCTTTAAAGTCCATTATAGAAATTTACCAACTTTAAGGAAAATCTTGTCAATATACATGAACACATTATTATATTAAGAAATCATTCCTTTTTGACATTTATCCCTTGCCACAGGTTGGATTGAACCCGCAAACCTCCAATCACGAGACACACCTTTATAGAATGTACAGTGACTAGGTATGTTATTGCTTCTAAAGCATTATCATAGAAACAAGGGCCACTGCATGATGACGAAAATACGTAGTAGAAGCTTGAAAACCCAAGCATAGATGAGCAAAAGCACCAAATTAATTAGGGCCGTAAAATGATTTCAATTGTATTGCATACAATTTTGTCTATGGCTTATATGTAGACTCCAGTAAATTTTATTCATCGAAGAAAAGATTTATTTAGGAGGGTTTTTTCTCACAAGATTTTAGGCTGTCAAATTTCAGTAGTAGCAATAAAATTAGCCAAGCCAATTTTGTCCAAGACAGCTTGTCAAAAAGGACAACAGGTATTTATTTTAACAAAAGTTAATTCTCTTTTGCGACCAGTTACCACTAATTTTTTTTTGTAAAATTTGTGATTATGTAATCAATAGGGCAGCTTAGGATCTTGAGACCCCAACTTGGCCAGTAGGTTGGGGTCACTGTTGGTTAGGGTTAAGTTTATCAGTGTTTAGATCAATTTTCTGCAGCCTACAAAAAGATGGGTAGGCCTATACTATTCAATGCAAGCCTTACCTATTTTTTAAAACTGGTTCCTAATGTAGCATTCGCCTAGTTCAGCCCTAGGTGTATTTCCTAAGGTACTCTTCCAAATACACCCAGGCCTTACTAAGTTTAGTTCTTACAAAGTAGAACTTCGCCCAGCCTTACAATTTAGCCTACCCCTAACCCCCCTAATATGCAAATATATACACAAAATAATATATTTCCCATGTGTTTTTCTAGTTCTTGATTTCATCCTGGTTGGTTCAATTCATAGGTACACAGGTTGAAACAAGAGTGATGTAAGTCTAAATGCATGGTAATATAATTTGGTAATAGACTTGGATAAATTTAGGCAAAAATTTTAGGGATAAGAGTAGGCTGAAAATTTAAATTACGCTCAAACCACAAAAGCTTGCATTATTTACGTGCATTCAAAAAAGCAACAAGAAATTTTGCAAAATGGATAGTGAGTTCAAGTTCAAGTTCTATTTATTTTCATAAAATAACAATAACAAAAACAATATCCCAAAGGGTTCAATGACCCGTTACTTTGGAAACGACATACAATAAATAAAGAATCATAAAACATAAAACTTGTCATAAACATACTAACCAACATCTAAATATAAGTACATAAGGAAAAGAAATCAAATCACCGGCAGTCCCCACGAAACAGCGACCCTCATATCACCCGACAATAAAACACAAATTAAAAATCTCGCGTCATCGAGGTTACAACACCAACAAAACAACAACCCAAAAAAGAAAAAAAAATAATAAATAAACCATAAGAAACATTTCAAATCTAAATCCAGGATTTAGATTACGAGTTTGAGAGTTTGAAAGGTGAGCCAAATGCACCCTGCGATTATTTAAGCATATTTCCAGAGAATACCCCCTCAGATACCGAAGTAGAAAAAATCAATGCGATTCACCCTAAATGGAAACCTAAGAATAAGAAAGGCTAACCTAGACTCATCATAAAAGCCAGCAAGAAAGAGCATTTTCCCTTTTCTTTGTAAATATTAAAAAGAACCAGAGAAAAAGTGTAAGGAATTAAAAACGCTTAAAAAGGAAAAAGATAATTTTTATTATGATTTCGACGAAGAAATTCTTTATGGAATAGTAACCCACGAAAGAAGTAGAAATATATATATATATATATATATATATATATATATATATATATATATATATATATATATATATATATATATATATATATAAATATATATATATATGATAATTATATCATATATTATATTATATACTAGCTGTTGGGGTGGCGCTTCGCGCCACCCCAACACCTAGTTGGTGGGGGCGCTTCGCGCCCCCCCCAAGCCCCCCCGCGCGCGTAAGTCGTTACGCGCCATAATAGTTACGCGCCATTGTAGTTGTGTCCCTATGTCCCACCTGTGAATATAGATATATATATATATATATGGTTTTAACTACGTAAAACTTGCGAATATACAACATTCTTTGCTGTCCCATTGTCTTTGCATATAAATAGATTGTCAGGTTATCCCCCTGTTTCCCCCGGTGTCCCCGTTGTAGTTGTGTCCCTGTGTCCCGGTCGTCATTTATATTCCCTGTGTCCCGGGTCCCGGTCATCATTTGTATCCCGGTGTCCCGGTCTGTATATACATTCGTTTTTTAGTTTTGTTTTTCTCCTTTATTTTTTTCCTTTTTTTTTCTTTTTTAGCTTATTTAGATTTTTAGATTTTTTAGTTTTTTTATTAGTTTTTAGTTTTTTTTTCTTTTTAGTTTTTTTGTAGTTTTTACCTTCTTTTTAGTTTTGTTAATTTTTTTTTTTACTTGTGTCCTGGTCGTCATTTATACTCCCTGTGTCCCGGTGCTTTGTTGATTGCTAATCGAACATTCCTTTTGTCCTGGTCGCTTTCTCTTTGAGTGTCGTCATTTATTTTTTTCTTTTTTAGTTCTTTTAGTTTTTACCTTTTTTAGTTTTTTTTTAGTTTTTAGTTTTTTTAGTTTTTTACCTTTTTTTAGTTGTTTTAGTTTTTTAGCTTTTTTATTTTTTTTATTAGTTTTTAGTTTTTTTGTAGTTTTTGCCTTTTTTTTTAGTTTTTTGTCCTGGTCGCTTTCTCTTTGAGTGTCGTCATTTATTAGTTTTTTCCTTTTTTTTTTTAGTTTTTTATTGGTTTTTACCTTTATTTTAGCTTATTTTTCAGTTTTTTCCTTTTTTTTAGTTTTTTTTTATTTTTTATTTTTTTTAGTTTTTTACCTTTTTTTAGTTTTTTTAGTTTTTTTAGTTTTTTAGCTTTTTTACTTTTTTTTATTAGTTTTTAGTTTTTTTTTGTAGTTTTTGCCTTTTTTTAGTTTTTTCAGTTTTTTTTTTAGTTTTTTATTGGTTTTTACCTTTATAGTTTTTTTAGTTTTTTAGCTTTTTTATTTTTTTTATTAGTTTTTAGTTTTTTTTGTAGTTTTTGCCTTTTTTTAGTTTTTTCAGTTTTGACGTCACCTAATCCAGTTTTTTCAGGTGACGTCACCTGACACATCCATCCACACATCCATCCACACATCCACAGACAGACAACTTATTTTTATATATATAGATAGATTATATATATAATAATATAGATATTATAATTATAATTAATAATATTAATTATAAAAAATATTATTTTTTAATATTATTTTAATAATATTAAATTTTTTTATTAATTATAATTATATTATTATAATTATAACTATAAATAATATATATATATATATATATATATATATATATATATATATATATATATATATATATATATATATATATATATATATATATATATATATATATATATATATATATATATATATATATATATATATATATATATATATATATATATATATATATATATATATATATATATATATATATATATATATATATATGATAATTCCTGTATTACCTCAAAATCTGGGAATACCTGCCTTTGAATTTTCTTATTCGGATACGGGCAGACATTTAAAAACAACCAAAACCCTTCACAAATTAAAACAATATTTTTTCGTGCCGTCGGGTTTGATAAAACTTAAAGATTTTGTAAATGGATGCGAATCATGCAACCTGAGAAAAAATCCCCTGCCCCCCTCATGGGAAGAACCTCCGTAGCAAGATTCCCCATTCAACATTATCTCTATTGACCTGTATGGAACCAGTGGAGGCTTACGTGTTTCTAACAGAGGTCATACTTGTGTTCTTTTGGTTATCAGCCATTTTTCCGGGTTTACTTTTGCAAAGGCATTGAAATATCAAGGCAAATACGCTACAGATTCAGGTTCAGATTCATTTATTCAAAAATTCATATTCATCAGAATCTTCAACTTGCCCCAATGGAGAGACAAGCTCGACTACTGGGCAAGACATATAAACAAAATTTAACAATCCTCATTGATACAGAACAAACAAAAAATGAACCACTATTTCATCAATGCAATAAAATATAAAAAAACAGTATCTTTAATGAGAGTATTTTAGGTGGAGTAAGTGGAGTGAGGCCAAAATAAAATATAAAATAAAAAAATTTACCAGCCGTTCTTGCAAGCAGATTCCATTATATAACTTTTTAATCGTCTCTTGGAAGATCCTTTTGGTAACTCAACAAATTTATTTAATGAATATTTGTTGGCTATTGATGGGATCATATACCGGAGGTTGAAACGGGATCTTTCATTTTTCACCAGAGGTAGTTTATACGGGTTAACACATGTAGTTATCAGTGAATTTTGATGTTTGGACAGTAAATCCTGGTCAAAAAGAAATTATGTAGATGTTGAATCTTAAAAAACCATCTAGATAATAGCAGATGAGATTTCTGTGTAAGTCATTATGTCTAGAAACAGGTAAGAAGTACGTGTTTCAGAGTGGATATCTGTACTCCTCGGGTGTTGTAGCTCGGGTATTGCGTTATTTCCATTATTAAGAAAAGTCGGTATTGCTCTTGGTTTACTTTTATTTAATTTATCACGCAAGATTTCCCACATTTTCTGCTGGGACGCAGCTGAAGATATTTCCTTCTCATAATAATTTCTTTCACTTTCTCTCAAAGTTCTAGTCAGAGTATTTTTGTACAATTTGAATTTCAAGATGTTTTCATCAGACCGATAGTTGCATTTAATTTTGTATAGTCTATTTTTTTTATTAATACATTTTAACAGTCTCGGGGATATCCATGGTTTTCGTGGCATTGACTTGGGTGCTTTCCTTTTAACTTTCGGACATATACCATTACAAAAATCATTAACTGATTTATAAAACATTTGCAATGCCTTGTTTGCATCCTCAGTACTGACTACTTCCTTCCAATCTATATCTCCTAGCTTAATAATCAAACACGCAATTGATTCATCATTTATAATACGGCCTGTTTTTTCCTTACGTTTATTTATTTTAGATCTGGCCAAATTAAATTCAGAAATTATCACACCGTGATCTGAAATATCGTTTAATATGACAAAAGTTGAAAAACAAATACTATTAGGAAAAATATTATCAATTAATGTTGCTTCATTATCATCTATTCGAGTTGGAATCAGACATGATGGGAGCAGTCTGGACAAAGCATTAGTTCTAAAAATCCTCTTATCTTCGAATCATTTTGCTTTGCTTGAATTTTCATTAGGTCTAGGCTGAAATCACCAAAAATAAATATTTGCTTATTCATTTGTGATATTTTATTTAATAGAATTTCAAATTGCATCAAACATTGATCTATGCTTCCGGAAGGTGGGCGACATAAAGATATCATAACTGTTGATCTTTTATTAACTTCACATTCCAGAATACACGTTTCAAAAATCATTTCTACATTCCAAATCATTAGGTCTCGTCTTATTTTCGATTTTAACTCTTTTCTTATGATAAATCCTAATCCCCCATGCTGATGGTGTTTTCTACTTTCATCAACAAAATTATAATAAAAAAACATTACATCATTAATATTCCTATCATTTAAGAAAGTTTCGTTTACCGCTAAAGCTTCAATTTTATTTTTATTAATTATGTCATTTATGAACTCAATGCTACTAAGTAAACCTCTGCAGTTAAAACTAGAAAAACGCACATTTCTGCATGTGGGGATAGAATCATCCATAAATGAATATTTGTTTTTCGGGCTATCTTCCAAAATTACTGCTTCATCATACTTCACATCCTTCATGCATTCCAGTATATCAAAAGGTCAGGCAAGATCAGGCAAGATCAGGTAAATTATGTACATTTAATATCATAGATCAACAAAAAAGCCTCACTCCAGTTAATCAACAATTTAACAAAAGACCACTCAAAAAAGAAAACTAAGCTAAGCACATATAGCGACCGCATACGTCAGAGAATTCACGAGACACAGCAAGGCTTTGGCGAATTTATTTATGAATTTCGGGATACCAAATACAGTAATAAGCGATAACAGAAGCAGCTTTACTTCGAATATTACTAAGGAATTGACGAATTTCCTAAACATAAAATCACCCGCAAGTTAACACAAAGATAGGAAACAGGCATAAGATACTTTCAAATGTTTTAAGTATCTACATGAAGGACAATAGAACGACTGGGACCAATTTTTACCCTTTTTAACAAATGTGATCAATAGCGCGTTCTTCGAGGTGACAAAGGAAAGTCCTTTTTATACATCCTATATAAATATATATAGTCCTTAAGATGTATAGTCCTTTTTATATATTTTATATATTTAGTCAAGACATTATTATAATGATACTGAAGATTAAAAACAAGAGTTTATTAATAGAATGAGAAAAACCTACAAAATGGTAAGGCAAGAACTCTAAATTAAGTCAAGAAGTCAAAAATATACCAAATATTTAGGGTGAAATAAATTTCAAAGTAGGAGATTGTGTTTACCTAAAGAATGAAACAAAAGCTGAAGGCGAGAAACTCTCCAATACATTTTCTGGTCCCTACAGAATAATTAAAAATATGACAATGATTTTACGTTCAAAATCGTAAACCTCGACCCAGGGAAAATTTACAAGACCCTGTCAAGTTTCCAGAAAGATGGGTGTCGCAACACACGATAACTGATTCATCAGATACTGAAAATAATCCACCTCGTTCAAGATTATGAGAATTGAAGCCTTTAATTTCAACCAAGGTCATTTTGAATGACCTTGCAAGGGATTAGAAGTGGTCCAAACTCTTCTAATCCCTTGTATATGTGTGTGATTCCTCAGTGCCCCAGACCCATTAAGACAGGGACTAGACAGGAAGCTATCATTTCCCGAACCCTGTTTAATAATAGTGTCCTGGACGCTCAGGCAAAATGTCTTCCTTCTTGTATTATTGGGGGAATCGATGTTTCTCTTATTTGTTATGCTGATGACATCTTGAATCTCAAGCGTACGATCCAACGCATTCACCAGAATTTCAAAATCCTCAAAGATGAATACTCAAAATCGGATTGTCTTTTAATCCTGATAAAACAGAAGTTGTCCTTTTCAATTGGCAAAATCCCTCTACTTCTCTCTTAAATCTGGACGATTCTTTTATCAAACCGGAAGACAATATTGCATACTTGGGCCTTCTAATTGGCAAATCAATTGGCAACACACGTCATTTGCTGATAGTAGTAGTAGTAGTAGAATAATTTTATTGAAAATAATCATTTTCATACAATAGCAAAACGAAAGCGGAGCTTGCGAGGATGTGCTAAAATAAAAAAAATAAAATAAAAAGAGGATGGAGCATGAAACCATTTACCGAAACCAACATAACAACAAACAACGAAACACTATAATATAAAATAAATATAAAACCCCAAAACAATACATTAAAAAATACAAAAAAAACACAGAAAATATAGTTAATCTGTTTCGAAAGCATACCTACCGAGCAACTCCACACGTAAATAAGTTTTCCGTAGTTAAAAATATGTATATATATCTATCTATATTCACAGGTGGGACACAACTACAATGGCGTGTAACTAATATGGCGCGTAACGACTTACGCGCGCGGGAGGCTTGGGGGGTGCGAAGCGCCAGTAGTATATATATATATATATATATATATATATATATATATATATATATATATATATATATATATATATATATATATATATATATATATATATATATATATATATATATATATATATATATATATATATATATATATATATATATATATATATATATATATATATATATATTTATATATATATATATATATATATATATATATATATATATATATATATATATATATATATATATATATATATATATATATATATATATATATATATATATATATATATAAATGACGACCGGAACACAGGGAATATAAATGACGACCATGACATAAGTAAAAAAAAAAACTAAAAAAACTAAAAAAAAGGTAAAAACTAAAAAAAAACTAAAAACTAATAAAAAAACTAAAAACTAATAAAAAAACTAAAAAAGCTAAAAAACTAAAAAAACTAAAAAAGAAAAAGAAAGAAAAAAAGGAAAAAAACTGAAAAATAAAGGAGAAAAATAAAACAAAAAAAAACTAAAAAGGTAAAAACTACAAAAAAAACTAAAAAGAAAAAAAAACTAAAAAAAGTAAAAACCAAAAAAAAAACTAAAAAGAAAAAAAGGGGAAAAACACAAAAATTTATTTCATCATATACCAATTCAAAAACGAATGTATATACAGACCGGGACACAGGGAATATAAATGACGACCGGGACACAGGGACAAAACTACAACGGGGACGCCGGGGGCAGAGGGGGATATATAAATGACGACGGGGACACAGGGAATGTTCGATTAGCAATCACCATCAACAAAGCTCAAGGGCAATCATTAGAATCATGAGGTATAACTAAAAAAACACTAAAAAAATGTAAAAAACTAAAAACTAAAAAAAAAACTATTCAAAAACGAATGTATATACAGACCGGGACATCGGGATCATAGTTTTGAATATTATTATTTTATTATTTTGTCATGCTATATGGTTTTCTGTTTTTTATTATTTCTTTTATCCTGTTCTCTTATTTGAACCTTTTCTGTTCTTTTCAGTGACACGTTTTCTTCCAATCTTTCACAATGCGAAAATACTATTTACTCTGATGATGTACAACTCTTCAACTGATTTCTGAAAAGTTTCTTTTTATTTTTGATTAGAAAATTTCAGGTTCAGACTGTTCTCTTCTAAGAGGAAACTGTTCGACTTGTTCGTTCCAAGTTTCCGTCGCAGATTAATGTAGGTCTATTATTTGTTTTGTTTTCACGATCTGTAGAGGATGTTAAATTAGTTAGTTCGTTTAAAGTGTGTTTGTTGTGTTTTTTGTCTTTTATTTCTTTTTTTTATAACTTTTTCTATCCAGATGTTGGATAAATTTAGTTTCTAATACTGTACCCATACTGCTGTCCTAAGCCCAAGGTTACATCTTAAGGGACATTCAATTGTAGTAATAAAAAAAAATTGGGTCGTAAAATACAAATTTGACAAGAGAAATAAGTTCAAGGACAGGATTAAAATTTATGACGTTTTTATATATTTATAAATTTATAATATTATCTCGTCCGTAATTTTTCCCACTAAAAAATTGTATTCTTTAAACAATACTCAGGA
This sequence comes from Artemia franciscana, assembly GCF_032884065.1. NCBI lineage: Eukaryota > Metazoa > Arthropoda > Branchiopoda > Anostraca > Artemiidae > Artemia > Artemia franciscana. The sequence continues at coordinate 38,796,687 of NC_088864.1, read as the reverse complement.
TTGTCAAAGAAGTTTGTCAGAAGGATTGTCAGATGGACAAAGAAGTTAATCAAAATTGTTGTTAAATTGAAAACTATAGAACAGCAAAATTTACAAAAACAGCCCGTAACTCAACCCACCATCCTTTTTTTTTAAATCCTCCATAATAATATTTTCATGATTTCGATTACCGTTTTAAAACTACATTAACCGAAAGTAGGTATGAAGGGAACGAGAAAGGTGTCTTATGAAGGGTTGAGGCTTTAGCTTTGCAAGATCCGGGCAAATTTTACATCATATTCTAAGGGCTATATGCCGGTATTGGCCTAAAAGTATGCATTAGTGTTATTTTTCTGGGTATAAAAAATTCAAAATACAGCTTTTGATGCATAATGTTAATTCGTTGAGAAAGTTCAGAAAACTGATACGGGAAGAAACTCAAATTGGTCTCGTAGGAAAAAAAAGTTCTATCTGGGAAATCAAAGCTAATCATAATAAAACTAAAGAAAAATATTTTTGTTTATAAAATTAACAGATAATTTCACAAAAAATAATTGTAAACAACCTTTGTAAAGCTTGTTTTGAACTATGAACTTCTGCTGGTTAACATTGATGGTGTCTGTATAATACTGACTACGCCCGCGTTAAAATGGTAGCCTTGCAGTGTTGGTGGCAATAGGATAATCTGCAATTTCGATTATGCCCATTTTAAAGGTTAACGTAGTGTCGGTGGCACCAGTACTATATGTAATTTCAGTCATGCCCGCTTTAAAGTAGCAGCCTTGTAATGTTGGTGGTACCAGTACAAAAAATAAGGAAAAGTTCTTCTCTATTTGATAAAAAGAACATTTTTTTATTACATTGCTCTTCTTCTAGAGCTAGAAAAGTTTAGGGGAAAGAAGGGGAGGGGTGGAAATTTTTAATTTTTTTCTGTAATAGCTATCTATTTTTTTTCTATTTTTGTCAAATTTTGTATGGTCAACTGAAACTTTTATGTGTGAATTGTTCTTATCCAGGTATCATCAGACTCTGCGAAACTTTTGTCACAAAAACATCTGTCTTGAAATTTAAGGGTATGTTTGCGAATAGCGACCTAGTATAACTCTGAGTAAAGGGGTTCGAAAAAGGGGTTCTCTTTGTGAAATGAGTTGCTGGGTACACGGCTGGTTCCAACCCTTTTTGCTTTTTTTTGGACACAAAAAGGGTTTAACCAAAGACGGTGTCATGTCAGTAGTCAATTGCATTAACCTACTAAATAGGTTAACAAATCTAAGGGATTAATAGTGGCTCCATTTGAAACTACCAGCTGGTTGATGAATATCTTGTTTGGCGTTTTCAGCTAGAAATTGTAAAGTTGTTTTGCAAGACTGATTCTGTCCATTTTCTGTTCGCTCACCATGTAAAAAATATCTAGTTGGATATATTTCTCTTCAATTCACCTCTGATTACATTTAAACGTCTGCAATTAAAATATGTTTGGCATCTGTTGTGGCACAAGTTTCTTTTCAGGTAACCGCTGATTACATTTAAACGTCTGCAATTAAAATATCTTTGGCAAATGACCGTCCAACAGGTTGACTCTAGCTCAGCCTCCTGGAGTGACATGTATGAGAGGTGTAGCACAAGTGGGAGATGGTAATGATGGCAATGAAGGGGAGACAATTAGCCATGACTCTATGCCCACTTAATTGGACTATCTGTCTTGGCTTCCCCTCCCTTCATTGCCATCGTTACCATCTCCCACTTGTGCTACACCTCTCATGCATGTCACTCTGAACTAGAGTCAACCTGTTGGAGGGTCTCCCCGGGGAACAGACGCTGGTTGACAGTAGAATACTTGAAAATTTTAATTGACACATGTTTCTTTTCAATTCACCGCTGACTACACATTAACGTCTGAAATTAAAATATCGTTGGCATCTGTTGTGGCACAATTTAAATCTAGTCGCTGATAGATATCTAATGTGCCTCATGTAGAACCAAAATGTGAAGATGTTGGCTTATAGTAATTCTTTGCGTTTGGTATGACTTTCCTTTTAAATCTCATTTTGCCAGACCTATTTGAATTTTCAATAGTTATAATTCTAGGTGGAAGCCTTGATCTTATAAGCTTCATCTGTAGGGTAAACGTAAACTCGCATGCATCACAGGGAATATACAAATCAAATATTGTTCTAAATCAAATATTGGTTCTAAAAATCACCAAAATTGACACTTCAATGCTGAAGTTTCGAAAACAGTCGGAGATAAAAGAGGAGTTCCCTTTCACCCCCCCCCTCAAAAAAAAGCAAGAAGCCCTCTTCAAATAAATCATATGTTTGCTTTAATTACGCTTTTTACACGACATGACCCTCTGTTAGTCGTTACGCTTTTGACATTGAAAAAAAAAACAGACTGTATGTTATGAATTGTGTTTTTTGAAAAGCATTATTATTTTTTAGATTTAAAAGTTAAAAATGCTAAAAAGACTATTAAGTCACTTGAAAATTAATGTTAAAAATGCTTAAAAAACTATTAAGTCACTTAAAAATTAAGGTTATTATTAAATATATATTAAATATATTAAATAAATAAGGTTATTAAAATTATAATGCTTCCCTCTCTCAAGACTTAAACTGGCATAAAAAAGCCACGGTGCAGCTTGGTACGGTTGCCCCTCCCGCTTCAACACCCATACTTGCAATGCTATAGTTAATAAATTAGTCACCTGTAAATAAGGTGTAGTTATTATCATATTTATTGTCGATTATAGGCCTTTACAGAGATTTATTGGAAAAATGTGCTCCAAAGAAAGGTAAAGAAGGATATTTCAATCAGCTTCAAGAAGAAATGAAGTCACAGTACATGTAAGTCTAACTTACAAAAGGCTTGAGTGTTTAACTATCTTTACCGTCAACACCTTTACAGAGTTTCATTTAAAAAAAGTGAAGAACAATGTTTAAAACAACTTATAGAAGAAAAAAATCAATAAGTCTTAAGGGAAACAGGAGCTTAAGGGAAACTTTAAGATATTAGAATTTTGAAAAACAATTTCTCAGAAGACTTAAAAGTATACCTATTTTCTTGAACGACTTGGATTCTGGATAAATAGTTACATATTTTAACCAGTAAATAGCCATCCTTATTTAGTCATTATTTAGTAAGTAATCATACTAGTATTAGTCATACTTTGAACCATAATTTCTCAGAAGATTTGACAGCGTACCTGTGTTCTTGAACTCTTGGATTCTGGAAAAACAGTTACTTTTTTAACCAGTAAATAGTCGTGCTTTCTGGTTACTTTAAATGGTATTGACCTGATATCAATAATTTACAAATCAAACGCCCCCAATGTCGAAAAAGAATAAAATCAAACGTCAAAATTCTTGAATGGACAGCTATCCCAGGTCAAACAAGGCTTTAATAATAGTATACATGCAATGATATTACCTTAGATCCCCCAGTGTCAGGAATGGCACATAGGCCTTCTGTAGCACAATTAGAAATCAACACATTCTCTCATAATCAACAAAAATACCAGTCTCGTTTTAAATGAAGACTAGCATAATGTTTGTATCCTTCCTTATTAACCCGTTTCATAGAGATAGCAATAAGATACGTTTCACTTTTCTTAATTGGTAGTGATGTTAGAATACTATGATGAGACCTGTTGAACCTTACAATATTAAATAAAAAAAACAAGTTTTTTCAACTGAAAGTAAGGAGTGACATCAAAACTTAAAACGCACAGAAATTACTTCGTATATGAAAGAGGCTGCTTCCTCATCTACGCCTCGCTCTTTACGCTAAAGTTTGACTCTTTCTCTCAATTCTTCTTTCTAAAACAGTAAAAAACTTTAGCGTAAAGAGCGGGGCGTTGATGAGGAAGCAGCCTCTTTCATATACGAAGTAATTTCTGTGCGTTTTAAGTTTTGATGTCACTCCTTACTTTCAGTTGAAAAAACTTGTTTTTTTTATTTAATTTCTGAACGTTTTTGAATCAATGCATGTTTTGATTTTGGCTCTCCGCAGAGGAATAATCAAAACGAAATTTGCATATTTTTTTTTGGCTCAATGGCTTTCTCATAATTTTGATCGAATCATTTTGAGAAAAAAGAGCGGGGGACGAAGCCTAGTTGCCCCCCGATTTTTTGGTTGATTAAAAAGGCAACTAGAACTTTTAATTTTTTACGAATCTTTTTATTGGTAAAAGATTTACGTAACTTATAAATTAGCTTACGTAAAGAACTTTTGTATTCTCATGTTTTTATTACAAATATGAGGGGATTCGCCCCATCGTCAGTACCTCGCTCTTTACACTAAAGCTTATATTTTATCCCAATTCATTAAGAATGACCCCCTGAATCACAAAAGCCGTAGAACAAGTAGTTGAAATTACCGAAAATACTTTAGCGTAAAGAGCGAGGTATTAGAAGGAGGTGAGCCCCTCATATGGGTAATAATTTCTGTTTGTTTTAAGTTTTATTGCTGTTCCTTACTTCCAGCTGAAAAAGCTTTTTCACTTTTATTTTTTAATTGTTTTTTTTTAAATAATGCTAGTAAATCCTGCTCTCCCTTCATGGAAATTTTCTTCTCCCATTACAAATTCTCGAAGGAAAGTTCCCCCTGCATATCCCCCTCTTCTCAACCCCTCCCAAAAACCAAAAAAAATCCTCCTGAAAACGCCTATATACTTCCCAATAACCATTACTATATGTAAGCACAGGTCAAAGTTTGTAACTTGTTGCCCCTCCCACGGGGACTGTGGGGGAGTAAGTCGTCCCCAAAGACATAGTTATAAGGTTTTTCGACTACGCTGAATAAAATGGCTATCTCAGAATTTTCATCCGTTGACTTTGGGAAAATAATTAGCGTGGGAGGGGGCCTAGGTGCCCTCCAATTTTTTTGGTCACTTAAAAAGGGCACTAAAACTTTTCATTTCCGTTAGAATGAGCCCTCTTGCAACATTCTAGGACAACTGGGTCGATACGATCACCCCTGGGGAAAAAAAAACAAAAAAAAAAACAAAAAAACAAAAAAACAAATAAACACGCATCCGTGATCTGCCTTCTGGCAAAAAATGCAAAATTCCACATTTTTGTAGATAGGAGCTCGAAACTTCTACAGTAGGGTTCTCTGATACGCTGAATCTGATGGTGTGATTTTCGTTAAGATTCTATGACTTTTAGGGGGCGTTTCCCCCTATTTTCTAAAATAACGCAAATTTTCTCAGACTCGTAACTTTTGATGGGTAAGACTAAACTTGATGAAACTTATATATTTAAAACCAGCATTAAAATGCGATTCTTTTGATGTAGCTATTGGTATCAAAATTCCATTTTTTAGAGTTTTGGTTACTATTGAGCCGGGTCGCTCCTTACTACAGTTCCTTACCACGAACTGTTTGATAAAACTATCGTTTAGCATTGACTGAAGAATGATTTATTTGGCTATTAATGAAAACTAAGAAAATTGGATTATGCTTGAACTTAGTAAAGAGAAATTTATTTAGCCATTAACGAAAAGATGTTTGCTAGCGTGAATAAATATTTTATATTAAAAAAGCTATTAAAGAAAGAATGCTCGCTAGCAAAAATAAACTTTAATTAGTAAAAAATTCGTAAAGTGTATTTTTAAACATTTAATTGCAAAATATGAATTTGTATACGATACATAAAAAAGGCCAAAAAACTATTTAGCACCTTTGGCAAAATCGAAATAGAATTGGATACACCCATACTGAGCAGACGACAATAAAAACCCAACATTTTGTCTTGTGATTCAGAATATATTATCCAAGGACGGCTTATTGTTTTACCACTCATAAGTTTTCTACGCAGATGCACTTTTGAAAAGTACGTCCCATCCTCTTTGCGCGAAAATACATTTAGGGTTATTTTTGTATGATCTTTTATACCTAGATAATCTCTTATTTGTTGAATAATAATCTCGGGCAAATATGCGGGATCATCAGTTATATTTTGTGATTCTGTTTTCATTCCAATATTTGCTTCGTCTTGTTCAAGCCCTGGCTTGGGTGGTTTTGTTTCTTGTTCATTTTTTACTTGTTCTTCTTGATTGTGTTTCAAATTCATTTTCTACTTGTTCTTCTTGACTTTCATCATCTTTGTAATAAATTTCTTTTTTATTTTTGTCATTTTTTGTTCCCTCCAAATACCCCCTCTAGACCCAAGATTGGCCCCCAGACATTAGTTTATACCCCCTACCTGCAAACTGAAATTTTGTTTTTAAAAAAACATCTAGTCAAAATTAAGACAAGCCTGCATAATTCGAGCATCAAAAGAAACAGGTCAGTTTTCTTTAGTATATTTTGGCCTTTATGTTAATATATTACTAATTGTTAGTTTTCACTGTCAATTTCACATGATTTGGGGAAAATGGCTTGAACTCCCCCTCCATCGGTATTGACAAAATTAAACCTCCGCTCCTAGCTGAAAACATTTTGGGCTGATACTGCAGCGAATAATTCAAAATTATTTTCAAAGTAAAACAAAAGCTAAGAGCTTATATGGCGCTTGTGACGAGGCAAGAAGAGCTAAGAGCCAAGAGCTCATATGGTATGAGCTCTAACAAAATTCTAAGAACCAATAGATTGATTTGAAAGGAAAATCAGAGGCTCAATGCCGGTCGGGATTTAAAATACGAGCTCTGAGTCACAATGTCCTTTTAAATATCAAAATTCATTAAGATCCGATCACCCACTCGAAAGTTATAAGTACCTCATATTTTCTAATTTTTCCTCTCCCTTTAGCCCCCAGATGGTCGAAACTGGGAAAACGACTTTATCAAGTCAATTTGTGCGTCTCCCTGACACGCCTAGCAATTTTCATCGTCCTAGCACGCCCAGAAGCACCGAGCTCGCCAAAGCACTGAACCCTCCCCCCCAACTCCCCCAAAGAGAGTGAATCCAGTACGGTTACAGCAATCACATATCTACTACATTTGCTTATTCTATCCACCAAGCTTTATCCCGACATCCCTAAGCATTTTCCAAGATTTCTGATTTCCCCCTCCAACTCCCCCCAATGTCAAAGGATCTGGTTGGGACTCGAAATAAGTGCTCTGAGACATGAATTCCTTCTAAATATCAAATTTCATTAAGATCTGGTCTCCCGTTCTTAAGTTAAAAATACCTCAATTTTTCTAATTCTTCCAAATTAACACCCCCCCAGCTCCTCCAAAGAGAACGGATCCGTTCCATTTATGTCAATCACGTATCTAGAATTCGTGCTTATTCTTCCCATCAAGTTTCATCCCGATCTCTCCACTATAAGCGTTTTCCAAGATTTCTGTTTCCCTCCTCCAACCCCCTATGTCCCCGGATCCAATTCGAGCCGAAAATCGAGCAACTGAGCCATAAGATCCTTCTATATATCAAGTTTCATTAAGATCCGATCACCTATTCGTAAGATAAAAATACTCCAATTTTCACGTTTTCTAAGAATTCCGGTTTCCCATCCAACTCCCCCCAATGTCACAGGATCTGGTCGAAATTTAAAATAATACCTTTAAAGCACAAGATCCTTCGAAATATCAAATTTCAATAAGATCTGGTCACCCGTTCGTAAGCTACAAATACCTCATTTTTCCGAATTACCCGCCCCCCCCCCAAGTCCACCAAAGAGAGTGGATCCAGTTTGGTTATGTCAGTCACGTATCTTAGACTTGTTTTTATTCTTCCCGATCAGTTTCATCCTGATCTCTCCGCTTTAAGTATTTTCTAAGATTTCCGCCCCCCCCCCCTAATGACGCTGGATCCGGTTGAGATTTAAAATAAGAGATCTGAGTTACGAGGTACTTCTAAATATGAAGTTTCATGAAGATCCGATTACTCCTCGTAAGTTAAAAAACGTCATTTTTTCTAATTTTTTAGAATTAACCCTCCCCCCCCCCCCAATAGATCAGATCCGTTCCAATTATGTCAATCACGTATCTAAGACTTCTGCTTATTTTTCCCACCAGGTTTCATCCCGATCCCTCCACTCTAAGCGTTTTCCATGATTTTAGGGTCCCCCCGCAACCCCCCCCCCCAATGTCGCCAGATCCCGTTGGGATTTAAATTAAAGCTTTGAGACACGATATCCTTCTAAATATCAAATTTCATTGATATCCGATCACCCGTTTGTAAGTTAAAAATACCTCATTTTTTCAGATTTAACCCCCCCCCCCAACTACCCTAAAGAGAGTAGATCCGTTCCAGTTATGTCAATCATGTATCTAGGAATTGTGTTTAATTTTTCCCACCAAGCTTCATCCCGATCCCTCCACTCTAAGTGTTTTCCAAGATTTTAGGTTTCCCCCTCCCAACTCCCCCCAATGTCACCAGATCCGATCGGGATATAAAATAAGAGCTTTGAGACACAATATCCTTCCAAATATCAAATTTCATTAAGATCTGGTCAATCGTTCGTAAGTTAAAAATACTTTTTTTTTCTTTTTTTTTGAATTAACAACCCCCCACTCCCACCCAGTTGGTCAAATCGGGAAAATGACTGTTTCTAATTTAATCAGGTTTGGTCCCTGATACGCCTGCCAAATTTCATCGTCTTAGCTTACCTGGAACTGCCTAAAGTAGCAAAACCGGGACCGACAGACCAAAAGAAATTGCGATCGCTATATGTCACTTGGTAAATACAAAGTTCCATAAAATCTGGTCGCTACGCTAAAGCTTTTTAGTGCTATCAAAATGCTTGTTATTCCAATTCAACACTCGTTTTGTTTCAGCAGTTGTTCTTATTTAGGGCAAAATTTTGACAAACATTTGAAATTTAGTCAATTTGCGATTTGCACAGAATTTGCGATTGCTATATGTCACTTGGTTAATACCAAATGCCATAAAAATAACTGAAATATACTTTGATACTCTAGTTACAAAAGAAACTTTAAAAAACGCATCGAAAATATGAAATCAATATATGCTCCCTTATGATTTCTGGTAATATTTCTGGTCTATGCGTGTTATTATGAAAGTAAAGAGTATTATAAAACCCCAAGATGAGCAGAATTTATTCCATATAAGAGTGGACTGCCCTTCTTCGTCACACCACGATCTCGTCGTCGACCACGACCTAGTCGCAGAAAATTCTGTGGGTGCTCATTAGATCAGAATTGAGAGTTCAAGTCCCTTTTTTACAAGTCAAAAGTGCTTGGAGACGAACCAGCTGCAAGGGAGGAATATTTTCTGTGGGGGGGTGTTTTCTGTGGGGGTGTATTTTCCGGGGATATTTTCCAGGAGGGGTAACCACTGGCTACCATATTTAGATAGAGCATTAAATGGTATACTGAGATAAAATCATCATATATTTGGTTTATTGTCCCATAAAATAAAACTATCAAAATTACTTCAAAATCTTTTTTTTTGTGGGGGGGGGGGTGTCGAAACCAAATGAGGAATGGAGAGATTGGAAAAACGATGAATAACCAGAAAAACTAGAAAAGATTAGTAAGTTGGCGAACGATTAAATTGGTGATCTGGAAACAGTCTAGCTGCTTCTTCGGCAGTCACATTAGCCTCAACACATAATGACTCTCCGTTCACGATAAAAGAGGAGGAATCCCCAGCCAATGGCTTCATTCCCAATTAAGTTTGCACAATAGATGTCACTGAAATTGTTGTCATAGAGTTTCTTGTGTCCGTTTTCAAGTTATTGAGAGTGCTGAATAAGCGTTCTGTCGTCAAATTTGAGAATGGTAGTGCAGACATTTGATTACGTAAAAACAGCTCTACAACTTTTTAATTTTTGTGTAAATGAGTCCTCTCTTAATTCTCTAGACCCATTGGTTTGATATGACCGCTCCTAAGGAAACATAAGAAAAAGAAATAAGAAGAAAAAATACCTCCGTGATGTTTCTTCAAGTAGAAAATTCAAAAGTTTCACATTTTTCTGGATAGGAGCTAGAAACCTCTACAATAGGGTTTTCTTATATTGTGAATCTGATGGTTTTATTTTCAAAAAGATCCCTTAAATTTGGGGGGTTTAACCCCTTTTTCGAATGCCACACACATTTTCTGAGGCTCGTGACTTCTGGTTACATTAAACGTGATGAATTTTAGAAATATAGTTGTTATCAAAATTTTTAGTTGTTGTCAAAATTCCTTTTTTTGAGTTTTCGTTACGAATAATTCAAGTCGTTCATTACTTACACTTCATTTCCTCGAACTGTTTGGTTTATCTTCAAACACAGATATAAGGTAGCAGAGTCCCTTTTTATGAATCATATTTTTGGGGTTGCTTCCGTTATACTATATTTTGGAAGACTTTTGAAGGGGAAGTTCATTTCTATCACCTATTTTTAATACTATTGTTTCTAATATCTTGATTTCGTCACAGTTGCTTCAATTTGCGGGTACACAGTTTAATTTTTGGCTTACTTTTAAAGATTTATAAATTGTTTGTTCGATTGTTTGAATAATTCTTAATTTATCCATTATCGTCAACTCAATTTGATTTAAATTTATTCTTTTTTTTTGTTTGGGCCCGATTGGACCCAATCGTTCCAATTGCCCTTTATCCGGCCCTGTTTTCACGGTATAGGGGTCAAGGGTTTCCCTGCCCGCCTCTCCCTTAATTGGTACCCTTGTCATTGATTGTGGGATTCTATTAACTTACTGTAAGAAGGTCTCCCAGGCTGCGAATCCCTAAAAAAAACGTATAGTTCAGGTAAATTAAGTGAAATATTTTGAATATTTTAAGCTGGGTAGACAGTATACGTGTAATAATACGGACAAGTACCAATTCATCCAAAAACACACTGGACTAATTATTAACACTGTTATAGTACGTAATTTTGGTTTTAGGTACAAGCGCGACTTTAATGTCTATGAAAGAGCCTACTTAGGAAGTATTTGGCTTGGGCTTAGCTTGGGCTCGGCTCTTCTACTTGTTAACGCTCATAGTCAAATAGCAGCAGCAACGATTAAACATGATGTGATGAGATGTTTTTATGCATTAAAAGGTTGTAGACTACGATTTATCTTTACGTTGTACGTGAATTAAGACGAAGGATCGTAACAGTTTCGATATATTTATTCTCACAAGAACTGTCAATTTTAGTTGAAATAAATGATGCATTGTCAGATTTTACTGAAAACCCTTTTTGAGCCTGGTGTGACTCATGAAGTAAGTGGGGTTTTGTCCAGGGAGTCCGGGCCCACTCTTAGAATCCTTATAAAAATATTTCCGATATTTTAAACACATCTAATTCCGTTCTTTTTTCGGATATATTCTCTGAATTGTTGTTTATTGGACTATAGTTTAATGAAAGAAACCTGTTTTTCAATCAAAATACGACAACAATGTTTTCGAACATTAGGAAAAATCTAAGAAGAAGGACAAACGATCCCTTTTCCTCCCATCCCTTATTAAGACCGTTGATTGACTCTGGATAACTCCTTACAAATCCAGAAGTTTATTGCCATTCCAGGAAAGTAGAGCAAGTTGAGGGAGCAGAGCAAGTTTAGAAACGATACTACTTACAACCGGTGTATAATTATGCATTCAGCTGGACAGGGGCTTGGGAAACATTTGTCCCTGCCATGTTTTTGTTAAGTAAGGAAATTTATACAGCGAGTGACAGCATGGTAAACAAAAATGATCGTTCAGATTAGTCTATTGTAGTATAGTATTAGACCTTTTTACTGTGCTAAATCAAATGGCCATCTTAGAATTTTGATCGGTCTCTAAGGAACAATGGTTGTGGGAGGGGATTAGGTACCCTCTAAACTTAATAGTAACTCAGAACAGGCACTAGGACTTTTGCTTCCCGTTCGAATGAACTCTCTGTTAATTTTATAGGACAATTGGTTCAATAAGATCATCCCATGGGCGAAAAAATAAACATGTATTCGTGGTCCTTCTTCTGCCAACAAAAACCGCAAAATTTCATATTTTCTTAGATTGGAGCTTGAAACCACTACAATAGGGTTCTCTGGTATATTAAATCTGACTGTACAATTTATTAAGATCACTGGACTTTTGGGGGCTGTTTTCCCCCTTTTTCGAAATTTCGACAAATTTTCTCCGGCACACAGATTTTGACAGGTATTACTAAACTTAAGGAAGTTTATATGTTTGGAACCAGCACAAAAAGCTTTTTTGATGTACCTGTTTTTACCAAAAATGCTTTTCTTAGATTTTCAGTTACTATTGGGTCGATTCACTCCTTATTTACAGTTTATTACTACAAACTGTTAAATAAAACGCACTGATCTTAGCATGATTCATTAAGGACAACAAAAACAGTTTGAAGCTCTAGAAAACGACATAAAAAAAAATTATTTTTGTTAATATATTTTGACTTTTTGAGGTTGCCTTTTTTCAAAAACCAAGTTAATTTTCCCAGGTTCATAGCTTTTGATGGGTAACCATAAACTTAATAAACTGTCTTTTTTTGAAACCGGGATAAAACGTCTTTTATGCATGTATCGTCTTCAATATTCATTTTTTAGGGTTTCTGATGCTATAGTGTCAAGTCACTCTTTACCTATAGTTTGTTACTATGAATTATTTGATAAAAGGCTCTGATCTGAGCATGAAAAATTGTTTCCCTTGAACACTGAGCTCCGGCTATGTCGTTCATTTAGGACAGCAGAGAAATTTTTGACACCTGTAAAACTCAGTGTAAACAAAAATTTAAGTAGGCAAAGAAAAATATAAAATGTCAAAATTTTTATTTACAAACATAACATAACAAGAATTTTGATTTCAGTTCCGAAACAATTAACATTCTTAATAAATCCGTAAACCTTTATCATGTTTGCAGATGTTGTTGTTGAAAATAACACCTTAATCGGATATTCAACATCTTTTTTGTGGGAATTGAGGGATCTGGCAACATCATTATTTCGGGCATTTTGTAACTCCATCGGCGCTGTGATGGGCTTTTCACAAAACTTTTCGGCCCTTTTATCTCATCTCTCATTGTATTTGGCATTATTGGATGAGCAAACACTTGCATGTAATCTTTCCTATAACACTGGAATGCTGAAATTCTATATCCTTTTTCATTTAGACATGGACTGTTTTCAGATTCATGTTTTATACAGCAGTCATTAAGAAAATGTACAAGGACGTGGGACTTTCAGCGACAGTACTGTCTTGAACAGGTCTAGAAGAGGAATTATTAGGCTGTTTGAATGAAGTCTCCTCCAACAGATGCCAGGTTTCACCGGTATGTCTCCATATCTGCTTTCTTCTAATTTTTCTTATTTTTAAATTTCTAATTTCTATCTGCTTTCTTGCTACTGATCCAGTATCTTGCTACTGATCCAAAAAACTAGTTCACTACTACAAATAAGACAATACAGCAACATTACACATAGCAAAATGAATCATTCAATGCAGTAATATCATAAAGAAGTAAGTTTTAGTCCATTTTCGTCAGACTTCAAATTAAGATTTGCTCCCTTTTCTAAAAGATAATTAGCCACAGATATTTGCCCTCTTTTCGCAGCCCAATGTAAGGGAGTAAGCCTTTTATTATCAATGGCGTCAATATGTGCACCCTTTGAGACAAGCAGCTGGCAAATGGCTAGTGTACCTTTTGCAGCAGCAAAGTGTAAAGGTGTTTTTCCATGATCTTCCCAATTTTCAGCCCTGAGGTTGGGGTTTGATCCTTTTTCTAAAAGATAACAAGCCACAGATATATGCCCATTTTTTGCGGTCCAATGTAAAGGAGTGACATTATTATTGTCTAATATGTCAATATGTACACCCTTTGAAACAAGTAACTGACAAATATCTAGTTTACCTTCTGCAGCAGCAAAGTGTAAAGGTGTTTTTCCGCCATTACTCCAATTGGCAGCCCTCAAATGTGGGTTGGCTCCCTTTTTTAAAAGATATTCAGCCACAGACATATGCCCTTTTTTTGCAGCCAAATGTAAAGGGGTTAAAGGGGAGTAAGGGCTGTTGATAAGTGCACCCTTTGAAACAAGTAACTGACAAATATCTAGCTTACCTTCTTCAGCAGCAAAGTGTAAAGGAGTGTAACATTTATAGTCTAATAAGTTTATATTTGCACCCTTTGAAAGAAGTAAATGACAAATATCTTGTTTACCTTCTTCAGCAGCAAAGTGTAAAGGTGTTTTTCCATGATCTTCCCAATTTTCAGCCCTGAAGTTGGGGTTTGATCCTTTTTCTAAAAGATAATAAACCACAGATGTATGCCCATTTTTTACGGCCATATGTAAAGGAGTGTCACCTTTACCTTCTACAGCAGCATAGTGCAAAGATATTTTTCTGCGATCATCCCAATTGTCACTCTTCAAATTGGCATTTGATCCCTTTTCTGAAAGATTACCTTCTACAGTAGCGTGATCTAAAGGTGTTAGGCTACAAGACTCCCGAGACTCAAAATTGAGGTTTACTTCTTTTTCCAAATGATAATGCTCTTGAGCATTATCATTGAGATTGAGATATTGAGATTGAACTTTACGTGCTTCAGGCTCAGTCTTCAAATTGGCATTCGATCCCTTTTCTGAAAGATTACCTTTTACAGCAGCGTGATCTAAAGGTGTGAGGCTACAAGACTCCCGAGACTCAAAATTGAGGTTTACTTCTTTTTCCAAATGATAATGCTCTTGAGCATTATCATTGAAATTGAGATATTGAGATTGAGCTTTACGTGCTTCAGGCTCAGTCTTCAAATTAGCATTTGATCCCTTTTCTAAAAGATTACCTTCTACAGCAGCGTGATCTAAAGGTGTTAGGCTACAAGACTCCCGAGACTCATGATTGAGGTTTACTTCTTTTTCCAAATGATAATACTCTTGAGCATTATCATTGAGATTGATATATTGAGATTGAGCTTTACGTGCTACAGGCTCAGTCTTCAAATTGGCATTTGATCCCTTTTCTAAAAGATTACCTTCTACAGCAGCGTGATCTAAAGGTGTTAGGCTACAAGACTCCCGAGACTCAAAATTGAGGTTTACTCCTTTTTCCAAATGATAATGCTCTTGAGCATTATCATTGAGATTGATATATTGAGATTGAGCTTTACGTGCTACAGGCTCAGTCTTCAAATTGGCATTTGATCCCTTTTCTAAAAGATTACCTTCTACAGCAGCGTGATCTAAAGGTGTTAGGCTACAAGACTCCCGAGACTCATGATTGAGGTTTACTTCTTTTTCCAAATGATAATGCTCTTGAGCATTATCATTGAGATTGATATATTGAGATTGAGCTTTACGTGCTACAGGCTCAGTCTTCAAATTGGCATTTGATCCCTTTTCTAAAAGATTACCTTCTACAGCAGCGTGATCTATCTGCTTTCTTCCATCAAGCCATATCTCCTCATCAGGATATCTTGTTGCACTTAAAACTTTTCCAAATGACATGATAAAATAGTTGTTTTCTCTTGGCGTGGTAAACTCAAACTATAAATTTTTAGTCAGAACCATGCCTTATATTATGAGAGTGACGTCATACCTTCTACCGTCTGAAATACTTTTAAATGAAAGTGACGTCACACGTTCTACCATCTAAAATACTTTTAAATGGAAGTGACGTCGCGCCTTCTACCATCTGAAATGCTTTTAAATGAAAGTGACGTCATTGCTTCTTTAAAGTCCATTATAGAAATTTACCAACTTTAAGGAAAATCTTGTCAATATACATGAACACATAATTATATTAAGAAATCATTCCTTTTTGACATTTATCCCTTGCCACAGGTTGGATTGAACCCGCAAACCTCCAATCACGAGACACACCTTTATAGAATGTACTGTGACTAGGTATGTTATTGCTTCTAAAGCATTATCATAGAAACAAGGGCCACTGCATGATGACGACAATACGTAGTAGAAGCTTGAAAACCCAAGCATAGATGAGCAAAAGCACCAAATTAATTAGGGCCGTAAAATGATTTCAATTGTATTGCATACAATTTTGTCTATGGCTAATATGTAGACTCCAGTAAATTTTATTCATCGAAGAAAAGATTTATTTAGGAGGGTTTTTTCTCACAAGATTTTAGGCTGTCAAATTGCAGGAGTAGCAATAAAATTAGCCAAGCCAATTTTGTCCAAGACAGCTTGTCAAAAAGGACAACAGGTATTTATTTTAACAAAAGTTAATTCTCTTTTGCGACCAGTTGCCACTAATTTTTTTTTGTAAAATTTGTGATTATGTAATCAATAGGGCAGCTTAGGATCTTGAGACCCCAACTTGGCCAGTAGGTTGGGGTCACTGTTGGTTAGGGTTAAGTTTATCAGTGTTTAGATCAATTTTCTGCAGCCTAAAAAAAGATGGGTAGGCCTATACTATTCAATGTAAGCCTTACCTATTTTTTAAAACTGGTTCCTAATGTAGCATTCGCCTAGTTCAGCCCTAGGTGTATTTCCTAAGGTACTCTTCCAAATACACCCAGGCCTTACTAAGTTTAGTTCTTACAAAGTAGAACTTCGCCGAGCCTTACAATTTAGCCTACCCCTAACCCCCCTAATATGCAAATATATACACAAAATAATATATTTCCCATGTGTTTTTCTAGTTCTTGATTTCACCCTGGTTGGTTCAATTCATAGGTACACAGGTTGAAACAAGAGTGATGTAAGTCTAAATGCATGGTAATATAATTTGGTAATAGACTTGGATAAATTTAGGCAAAAAATTTTAGGGATAAGAGTAGGCTGAAAATGTAAATTACGCTCAAACCACAAAAGCTTGCATTATTTACGTGCATTCAAAAAAGCAACAAGAAATTTTGCAAAATGGATAGTGAGTTCAAGTTCAATATCTATTTATTTTCATAAAATAACAATAACAAAAACAATATCCCAAAGGGTTCAATGACCCGTTACTTGGGAAACGACATACAATAAATAAAGAATCATAAAACATAAAACTTGTCATAAACATACTAACCAACATCTAAATATAAGTACATAAGGAAAAGAAATCAAATCACCGGCAGTCCCCACGAAACAGCGACCCTCATATCACCCGACAATAAAACACAAATTAAAAATCTCGCGTCATCGAGGTTACAACACCAACAAAACAACAACCCAAAAAAGAAAAAAAAATAATAAATAAACCATAAGAAACATTTCAAATCTAAATCCAGGATTTAGATTACGAGTTTGAGAGTTTGAAAGGTGAGCCAAATGCACCCTGCGATTATTTAAGCATATTTCCAGAGAATACCCCCTCAGATACCGAAGTAGAAAAAATCAATGCGATTCACCCTAAACGGAAACCTAAGAATAAGAAAGGTTAACCTAGACTCATCATAAAAGCCAGCAAGAACGAGCATTTTCCCTTTTCTTTGTAAATATTAAAAAGAACCAGAATTATATATATATATATATATATATATATATATATATATATATATATATATATATATATATATATATATATATATATATATATATATATATATGATAATTATATCATATATTATATTATGTATTATATATATAATAATATAGATATTATAATTATAATTAATAATATTAATTATAAAAAATATTATTTTTTAATATTATTTTAATAATATTAAATTTTTTTATTAATTATAATTAAATTATTATAATTATAACTATAAATAATATATATATATATATATATATATATATATATATATATATATATATATATATATATATATATATATATATATATATATATATGATAATTCCTGTATTACCTCAAAATCTGGGAATACCTGCCTTTGAATTTTCTTATTCGGATACGGGTAGACATTTAAAAACAACCAAAACCCTTCACAAATTAAAACAATATTTTTTCGTGACGTCGCGTTTGATAAAACTTAAAGATTTTGTAAATGGATGCGAATCATGCAACCTGAGAAAAAATCCCCTGCCCCCCTCATGGGAAGAACCTCCGTAGCAAGATTCCCCATTCAACATTATCTCTATTGACCTGTATGGAACCAGTGGAGGCTTACGTGTTTCAAACAGTTCGTGGTAACGAACTGTAGTAAGGAGCGACCCGGCTCAATAGTAACCAAAACTCTAAAAAATGGAATTTTGATACCAATAGCTACATCAAAAGAATCGCATTTTAATGCTGGTTTTAAATATATAAGTTTCATCAAGTTTAGTCTTACCCATCAAAAGTTACGAGCCTGAGAAAATTTGCATCATTTTAGAAAATAGGGGGAAACGCCCCCTAAAAGTCATAGAATCTTAACGAAAATCACACTATCAGATTCAGCGTATCAGAGAACCCTAATGTAGAAGTTTCGAGCTCCTATCTACAAAAATGTGGAATTTTGCATTTTTTGCCAGAAGGCAGATCACGGATGCGTGTTTATTTGTTTTTTTGTTTTTTTGTTTTTTTGTTTTTTTTTTTTTTCCCCAGGGGTGATCGTATCGACCCAGTTGTCCTAGAATGTTGCAAGAGGGCTCATTCTAACGGAAATGAAAAGTTCTAGTGCCCTTTTTAAGTGACCAAAAAAATTGGAGGGCACCTAGGCCCCCTCCCACGCTAATTATTTTCCCAAAGTCAACGGATCAAAATTCTGAGATAGCCATTTTATTCAGCGTAGTCGAAAAACCCTATAACTATGTCTTTGGGGACGACTTACTCCCCCACAGTCCCCGTGGGAGGGGCAACAAGTTACAAACTTTGACCTGTGCTTACATATAGTAATGGTTATTGGGAAGTATACAGGCGTTTTCAGGAGGATTTTTTTGGTTTGGGGGAGGGGTTGAAAAGAGGGGGATATGCTGGGGGAACTTTCCTTCGAGAATTTGTAATGGGAGAAGAAAATTTCCATGAAGGGAGAGCAGGATTTACTAGCATTATTTAAAAAAAAACAATTAAAAAATAAAAGTGAAAAAGCTTTTTCAGCTGGAAGTAAGGAACAGCAATAAAACTTAAAACAAACAGAAATTATTACCCATATGAGGGGCTCACCTCCTTCTAATACCTCGCTCTTTACGCTAAAGTATTTTCGGTAATTTCAACTACTTATTCTACGGCTTTTGTGATTCAGGGGGTCATTCTTAATTAATTGGGATAA
Source organism: Artemia franciscana (assembly GCF_032884065.1). NCBI lineage: Eukaryota > Metazoa > Arthropoda > Branchiopoda > Anostraca > Artemiidae > Artemia > Artemia franciscana. The sequence continues at coordinate 38,777,712 of NC_088864.1, read as the reverse complement.
AATTTAAGCTTTAGTGTAAAGAGCGAGGTACTGACATTGGGGCGAATCCCCTCATATATGTAATAAAAACATGAGAATACAAAAGTTCTTTACGTAAGCTAATTTATAAGTTACGTAAATCTTTTACCAATAAAAAGATTCGTAAAAAATTAAAAGTTCTAGTTGCCTTTTTAATTAACCAAAAATTCGGGGGGCAACTAGGCTTCGTCCCCCGCTCTTTTTTTCTCAAAATCATTCGATCAAAATTATGAGAAAGCCATTGAGCCAAAAAAAAATATGCAAATTTTGTTTTGATCATTCCTCTGCGGAGAGCCAAAATCAAAACATGCATTGATTCAAAAACGTTCAGAAATTAAATAAAAAAAACAAGTTTTTTCAACTGAAAGTAAGGAGTGACATCAAAACTTAAAACGCACAGAAATTACTTCGTATATGAAAGAGGCTGCTTCCTCATCAACGCCCCGCTCTTTACGCTAAAGTTTTTTACTGTTTTAGAAAGAAGAATTGAGAGAAAGAGTCAAAATTTAGCGTAAAGAGCGGGGCGTTGATGAGGAAGCAGCCTCTTTCATATACGAAGTAATTTCTGTGCGTTTTAAGTTTTGATGTCACTCCTTACTTTCAGTTGAAAAAACTTGTTTTTTTTATTTAATCTAACAGAGTTCATACTTGTGTTCTTTTGGTTATCAGCCATTTTTCCGGGTTTACTTTTGCAAAGGCATTGAAATATCAAGGCAAATACGCTACAGATTCAGATTCAGATTCATTTATTCAAAAATTCATATTCATCAAAATCTTCAACTTGCCCAAATGGAGAGACAAGCTCGACTACTGGGCAAGACATATAAACAAAATTTAACAATCCTCATTGATACAGAACAAACAAAAAATGAACCACTATTTCATCAATGCAATAAAATATAAAAAAACAGTATCTTTAATGAGAGTATTTTAGGTGGAGTAAGTGGAGTGAGGCCAAAATAAAATATAAAATAAAAAATTTTACCAGTCGTTCTTGCAAGCAGATTCCATTATATAACTTTTAATCGTCTCTTGAAAGATCCTTTTGGTAACTCAACAAATTTATTTAATGAATATTTGTTGGCTATTGATGGGATCATATACCGGAGGTTGAAACGGGATCTTTCATTTTTCACCAGAGGTAGTTTGTACGGGTTAACACATGTAGTTATCAGTGAATTTTGATGTTTGGACAGTAAATTCTGGTCAAAAAGAAATTATGTAGATGTTGAATCTTAAAAAACCATCTAGATAATAGCAGATGAGATTTCTGTGTAAGTCATTATGTCTAGAAACAGGTAAGAAGTACGTGTTTCAGAGTGGATATCTGTACTCCTCGGGTGTTGTAGCTCGGGTGTTGCGTTATTTCCATTATTAAGAAAAGTCGGTATTGCTCTTGGTTTATTTTTATTTAATTTATCACGCAAGATTTCCCACATTTTCTGCTGGGACGCAGCTGAAGATATTTCCTTCTCATAATAATTTCTTTCACTTTCTCTCAAAGTTCTAGTCAGAGTATTTTTGTACAATTTGAATTTCAGGATGTTTTCATCAGACGGATAGTTGCATTTAATTTTGTATAGTCTATTTTTTTTTATTAATACATTTTAACAGTCTCGGGGATATCCATGGTTTTCGTGGCATTGACTTGGGTGCTTTCCTTTTAACTTTCGGACATATACCATTACAAAAATCATTAAATGATTTATAAAACATTTCCAATGCCTTGTTTGCATCCTCAGTACTGACTACTTCCTTCCAATCTATATCTCCTAGCTTAATAATCAAACACGCAATTGATTCATCATTTATAATACGGCCTGTTTTTTCATTACGTTTATTTATTTTAGATCTGGCCAGATTAAATTCAGAAATTATCACACCGTGATCTGAAATATCGTTTAATATGACAAAAGTTGAAAAACAAATACTATTAGGAAAAATATTATCAATTAATGTTGCTTCATTATCATCTATTCGAGTTGGAATCAGACATGATGGGAGCAGTCTGGACAAAGCATTAGTTCTAAAAATCCTCTTATCTTCGAATCATTTTGCTTTGCTTGAATTTTCATTAGGTCTAGCTTGAAATCACCAAAAATAAATATTTGCTTATTCATTTGTGATATTTTATTTAATAGAATTTCAAATTACATCAAACATTGATCTATGCTTCCGGAAGGTGGGCGACATAAAGATATCATAATTGTTGATCTTTTATTAACTTCACATTCCAGAATACACGTTTCAAAAATCATTTCTACATTCCAAATCATTAGGTCTCGTCTTATTTTCGATTTTAACTCTTTTCTTATGATAAATCCTAATCCCCCATGCTGATGGTGTTTTCTACTTTCATCAACAAAATTATAATAAAAAAACATTACATCATTAATATTCCTATCATTTAAGAAAGTTTCGTTTACCGCTAAAGCTTCAATTTTATTTTTATTAATTATGTCATTTATGAACTCAATGCTACTAAGTAAACCTCTGCAGTTAAAACTAGAAAAACGTACATTACTGCATGTGGGGATAGAATCATCCATAAATGAATATTTGTTTTTCGGGCTATCTTCCAAAATTACTGCTTCATCATACTTCACATCCTTCATGCATTCCAGTATATCAAAAGGTCAGGCAAGATCAGGCAAGATCAGGTAAATTATGTACATTTAATATCATAGATCAACAAAAAAGCCTCACTCCAGTTAATCAACAATTTAACAAAAGACCACTCAAAAAAGAAAACTAAGCTAAGCACATATAGCGACCGCATACGTCAGAGAATTCACGAGACACAGCAAGGCTTTGGCGAATTTATTTATGAATTTCGGGATACCAAATACAGTAATAAGCGATAACAGAAGCAGCTTTACTTCGAATATTACTAAGGAATTGACGAATTTCCTAAACATAAAATCACCCGCAAGTTAACACAAAGATAGGAAACAGGCATAAGATACTTTCAAATGTTTTAAGTATCTACACGAAGGACAATAGAACGAGTGGGACCAATTTTTACCCTTTTTAACAAATGTGATCAATAGCGCGTTCTTCGAGGTGACAAAGGAAAGTCCTTTTTATACATCGTATATAAATATATATAGTCCTTAAGATGTATAGTCCTTTTTATATCTATATATATAAAAATAAGTTGTCTGTGGATGGATGGATGGATGTGTCAGGTGACGTCACCTGAAAAAACTGGATCAGGTGACGTCAAAACTGAAAAAACTAAAAAAAGGCAAAAACTACAAAAAAAACTAAAAACTAATAAAAAAAATAAAAAAGCTAAAAAACTAAAAAAACTATAAAGGTAAAAACCAATAAAAAACTAAAAAAAAAACTGAAAAAACTAAAAAAAGGCAAAAACTACAAAAAAAACTAAAAACTAATAAAAAAAGTAAAAAAGCTAAAAAACTAAAAAAACTAAAAAAAGGTAAAAAACTAAAAAAAATAAAAAATAAAAAAAACTAAAAAAAAGGAAAAAACTGAAAAATAAGCTAAAATAAAGGTAAAAACCAATAAAAAACTAAAAAAAAAAAGGAAAAAACTAATAAATGACGACACTCAAAGAGAAAAAAAAGGCAAAAACTACAAAAAAAACTAAAAACTAATAAAAAAAATAAAAAAGCTAAAAAACTAAAAAAACTAAAAAAAGGCAAAAACTACAAAAAAAACTAAAAACTAATAAAAAAGCTAAAAAACTAAAAAAACTAAAAAAAAGGCAAAAACTACAAAAAAACTAAAAACTAATAAAAAAAATAAAAAAGCTAAAAAACTAAAAAAAACTAAAAAAACTAAAAAAAGGTAAAAAACTAAAAAAACTAAAAACTAAAAAAAACTAAAAAAGGTAAAAACTAAAAGAACTAAAAAAGAAAAAAATAAATGACGACACTCAAAGAGAAAGCGACCAGGACAAAAGGAATGTTCGATTAGCAATCAACAAAGCACCGGGACACAGGGAGTATAAATGACGACCCGGGGGAAACAGGGGGATATAAATGACGACCGGGACAAAAAAACTAAAAAGAAAAAAAACTAAAAACTAATAAAAAAACTAAAAAATCTAAAAATCTAAATAAGCTAAAAAAGAAAAAAAAAGGAAAAAAATAAAGGAGAAAAACAAAACTAAAAAACGAATGTATATACAGACCGGGACACCGGGATACAAATGACGACCGGGACCCGGGACACAGGGAATATAAATGACGACCGGGACACAGGGACACAACTCCGGTACACCGGGATACAAATGACGACCGGGACACAGGGAATATAAATGACGACCGGGACACAGGGACACAACTACAACGGGGACACCGGGGGAAACAGGGGGATATAAATGACGACCGGGACAAAAAAACTAAAAAGAAAAAAAAACTAAAAACTAATAAAAAAACTAAAAAATCTAAAAATCTAAATAAGCTAAAAAAGAAAAAAAAAGGAAAAAAATAAAGGAGAAAAACAAAACTAAAAAACGAATGTATATACAGACCGGGACACCGGGATACAAATGACGACCGGGACCCGGGACACAGGGAATATAAATGACGACCGGGACACAGGGACACAACTACAACGGGGACACCGGGGGAAACAGGGGGATGTAAATGACGACCGGGACACCGGGACAGGGAATGGTCGATTAGCAATCACCATCAACAAAGCTCAAGGGCAATCATTAGAATCATGAGGTATAGATCTGAATACAGATTGTTTTCCCATGGACCATTATATGTTGCATGTTCAAGAGTCGGTAAACCTGACAATCTATTTATATGCAAAGACAATGGGACAGCAAAGAATGTTGTATATTCGCAAGTTTTACGTAGTTAAAACCATATATATATATCTATCTATATTCACAGGTGGGACATAGGGACACAACTACAATGGCGCGTAACTATTATGGCGCGTAACGACTTACGCGCGCGGGGGGGCTTGGGGGGGGCGCGAAGCGCCCCCACCAACTAGGTGTTGGGGTGGCGCGAAGCGCCACCCCAACAGCTAGTATTTTATATATTTAGTCAAGACATTATTATAATGATACTGAAGATTAAAAACAAGAGTTTATTAATAGAATGAGAAAAACCTACAAAATGGTAAGGCAAGAACTCTAAATTAAGTCAAGAAGTCAAAAATATACCAAATGTTTAGGGTGAAATAAATTTCAAAGTAGGAGATTGTGTTTGCCTAAAGAATGAAACAAAAGCTGAAGGCGAGAAACTCTCCAATACATTTTCTGGTCCCTACAGAATAATTAAAAATATGACAATGATTTTACGTTCAAAATCGTAAACCTCGACCCAGGGAAAATTTACAAGACCCTGTCAGTCTAATAAAGAGAGCCAAGTTTCCAGAAAGATGGGTGTCGCAACACACGATAACTGATTCATCAGATACTGAAAATAATCCACCTCGTTCAAGATTATGAGAATTGAAGCCTTTAATTTCAACCAAGGTCATTTTGAATGACCTTGCAAGGGATTAGAAGTGGTCCAAACTCTTCTAATCCCTTGTATATGTGTGTGATTCCTCAGTGCCCCAGACCCATTAAGACAGGGACTAGACAGGAAGCTATCATTTCCCGAACCCTGTTTAATAATAGTGTCCTGGACGCTCAGGCAAAATGTCTTCCTTCTTGTATTATTGGGGGAATCGATGTTTCTCTTATTTGTTATGCTGATGACATCTTGAATCTCAAGCGTTCGATCCAACGCATTCACCAGAATTTCAAAATCCTCAAAGATGAATACTCAAAATCGGATTGTCTTTTAATCCTGATAAAACAGAAGTTGTCCTTTTCAATTGGCAAAATCCCTCTACTTCTCTCCTAAATCTGGACGATTCTTTTATCAAACCGGAAGACAATATTGCATACTTGGGCTTTCTAATTGGCAAATCAATTGGCAACACACGTCGTTTGCTGATAGTAGTAGTAGTAGTAGTAGAATAATTTTACTGAAAATAATCATTTTCATACAATAGCAAAACGAAAGCGGAGCTTGCGAGGATGTGCTATTTACCGAACCCAACATAACAACAAACAACGAAACACTATAATACAAAATAAATATAAAACCCCAAAACAATACATTAAAAAATACAAAAAAAAACCACAGAAAATATAGTTAATCTGTTTCGAAAGCATACCTACCGAGCAACTCCACACGTAAATAAGATTTAAACTTAAAATTACCAATATCCCCCGTTGAGCATAAAATAAGTATTTCTTACACTGGTATCCTAAAAGAAAGCTAGGCCTCAAGCCTTACCTTCTAGCATCCACCTATAATGCCACAGGCCCTCCACATCTGCTTTACATTGCTCCTTTCTGGAATTAAATAAAAAAACTAGTTTTTTAACAGAAAGTAAGGAGCGACATTAAAACTTAAGACGAACAGAAATTACTCCGTATATGAAATGGGTTGTCCCCTCCGCAATCCCTCGCTCTTTACGCTAAAGCTTTTAATTGTTTTAAAAAGTAGAATTGTGGCAAAGAGTCAAACTTTAGCGTAAAGAGCGAGGGATTACGGAGGGGACAACCCATTTCATATACGGAGTAATTTCTGTTCGTTTTAAGTTTTAATGTCGCACCTTACTTTCAGTAAAAAAACTAGTTTTTTTTTTTATTTAATTTCTGAACGTTTTTGAATTAATGCATGTTTGATTTTGGCTCTCCGCAAATAAATTATTGATATGAAATTTGTATATTAATTTTTTTGGCTAAATGGCTTTCTCTTAGTTTTGATCAGACGATTTTGAGAAATAAGGGGTGGGGAAGGAGGCATAGCTGTCCTCCAATTTTTTGGTTACTTAAAAAGGCTACTAGACTTTTAATTTTTAACGAAGTTTTTATTAGTAAAAAATATGCGTAACTTAAGAATTAACTTACGTAACAAACTTTTATATTCTTATATTTTTATTATGTGTACGAGGGGGTTTGTACCCTCGTTAATACCTCGCTCTTTACACTAAATCGTAAGTTTTGTCCCAATTCTTTAAGAATGACCCCTGAATCAAAAAGGCCGTAGAATAAATAGTTGAAATTACTAAAAATACTTTAGCATAAAGAGCGAGGTATTTATCTCCTCCTAAATACCTTGACCTTTATGCTAAAGTATTTTTAGAGCCCCTCATATGCGTAATAATCTCTGTTCGTTTTAAATTTCAATGCTATTCCATACTTTCAATAGGAAAAAAAAAAAACGTTTTCATGTTTAATTTTTCATTGTTTTTTTTTATAGTAATGCTAGAAAATCCTGTGCCCTTTTCATTGAATTTTTCTTCCCCCATGACATATTCCTCCAAGGAAATATCTTCCCACATAGCCCCCTCCCATCAATCCCACCCCACAAACCAAAAAAATCCCCCTGAAAACGTCTGTACACTTCCCAATAACCATTACTATATGTAAACACTGGTCAAAGTTTATAACTTGCAGCCCCTCCCCCAGGGATTGTGGGGGAGTAAGTCATTCCCAAAGACATAGTTATTATGGTTTTCGACTATGTGGAATAAAAGGGCTATCTCAAAATTTTAATCCGTTGACTTTTGGAAAAAAATGAGCGTGGGAGGGGGCCTAGGTGCCCTCCAATTTTTTGATCACTTAAAAAGGGCACTAGAACTTTTCATTTCCGTAAGAATGAGCCCTCTTGCGACACTCTAGGACCACTTGGTCGATACGATGACCCCTGGGAAAAAAAAACAAAACAAAAAAAAACAAACAAACAAATAAACACGCACCCGTGATTTGTCTTCTGGCAAAAAATACGAAATTCCACATTTTTTCAGATAGGAGCTTGAAATTTTTGCTATAGGGTTTTCTGATACACCGAATGCGATGGTGTGATTTTTGTTAAGATTCTATGACTTTTAGGGGATGTTTCCCCCTATTTTCCAAAATAAGGCAAATTTTCTCAGGCTTGTAACTTTTGATGAAAAAGACTAAATTAATTGAAACTTATATATTTAGAATCAGCGTAAAAATTCGATTCTTTTGATGTATCTTTTAGCATCAAAATTCCGTTTTTTAGAGTTTCGTTTACTATTGAGCCGGGTCGCTCCTTACTACAGTTCGTTACCATGAACTGTTTGATTTCTTTTTAATGTTACAGATAAAAAGCACCTACGATCAGTCTTCTTCAGATTTGATAAGTATATTTTACATTGCCTCCTTGGACAAGAAACCGTAAAATTTTCCATTTGTATAAACTTGCAGACCCAAATACCCAGTTTTTATTAGTAAAAAATATACGTAACTTAAGAATTAACTTACGTAACAAACTTTCATAATCTTATATTTTTATTATGTATACGAGGGGGTTTGTACCCTCGTTAATACCTCGCTCTTTACACTAAATCGTAAGTTTTGTCCCCCTTCTTTAAGAATGACCCCTGAATCAGAAAGGCCGTAGAATAAATAGTTTAAATTACTAAAAATACTTTAGCATAAAGAGCGAGGTATTTATCTCCTCCTAAATACCTCGCCCTTTATGCTAAAGTATTTTTAGAGCCCCTCATTTGCGTAATAATCTCTGTTCGTTTTAAGTTTCAATGCTACCCCTTCCTTTCATTTGAAAAAACGTTTTCATATTTATTTTTCATTGTTTTCTTATAGTAATGCTAGAAAATCCTGCGCCCTTTTCATTGAATTTTTCTTCCCCCATGACAGATTCCTCCAAGGAAAGATCCTCCAACATAGCCCCCTTCCCTCAGCCCCACCCCCAAACAAAATAAAATCCCCCTGAAAACGTCTGTACACTTCCCAATAACCATTACTATATGTAAACACTGGTCAAAGTTTGTTACTTGCAGCCCCTCCCCCAGGGATTGTGGGAGAGTAAGTCATCCCCAAAGACATAGTTATTATGGTTTTCGACTATGCTGAACAAAATGGCTATCTCAAAATTTTGATCCGATGACTTTGGGTAAAAAATGAGCGTGGGAGGGGGCCTAGATGCCCTCCAATTTTTTTGGTCACTTAAAAAGGGCACTAGAACTTATCATTTCCGTTAGACTGAGCCCTCTTGCGACATTCTAGGACCACTTGGTCGATACGATGACCCCTGGGAAAAAGAAAAAAAAAAAAAAAAAAAAAAGCAAACAAATAAACGCGCACCCGTGATTTGTCTTCTGGCAAAAAATACGAAATTCCACATTTTTGTAGATAGGAGCTTGAAACTTCTACAGTAGGGTTTTCTGATACGCTGAATCTGATGGTGTCATTTTCGTTAAGATTCTACGACTTTTAGGGGGTGTTTCCCCCTATTTTCTTAAATAAGGCAAATTTTTTCAGGCTCGTAACTTTTGATGGGTAAGAGTAAACTTGATTAAACTTATATATTTAAAATCAGCATTAAAATGCGATTCTTTTGATGTAGCTATTGATATAAAAATTCAATTTTTTAGAGTTTTGGTTACTATTGAGCCGGGTCGCTCCTTACTACAGTTCGTTACCACGAACTGTTTGATAGATACTACTGCGATAAGACTGTGTAGTCAACAAATAATTATCTTTAGACCATGACAAAGGCAATCATCGATATTGAATTTATTTACAAAATATGCAAAGGAGAACGTTATATATGCGGTGTCTATGTTGGTAGTGGACAAAATGGTGACGAAATATTCGGAGAAAGCTGGGACGTCACTTATAATCTTAAGGGATACATCCCCCACGCCTGCAAAGCGAGACTGGAACTCGCCAATCCCCCTAAATATCGTACCGCCAGAGGAGAAGTGGGAACTAAGTATCGGAATTGGGAACGACGTGCGAAACAACTCGGTTATCTACAGCTAAAAACAAAAAAATTTCATAAGTGCCTCTAAATAAAACACTTTTATGCCAAGGGGCCAAATTAAACTGTTCTCTCACTGTTAATGCCGTGTCCCACTTATCTGCTACAGATTAGAGGAAAATCCAGAATGCATCAAACCATCCGTTACTTCAAATTTGCCATTACAAGCAATTCCTATCTCACCAAGAATCAAAAGAATATGAAACCAAAGGAAGTGAATTGTTCCTGAGGCGTAGGAAAATGCACCAAAGTAAAAGGGACGTCTATAAAATTAAAATGACTACTTTCCACCAGTACTAATATGTTACCCTTAATTTCAATTACTAAGGCAACCCAATGCAATCCCCCCGGATATCTACGTCCCAAGCAAGTTATTACTGCAGTAAAATCATAATTAAGTTCCTAAAAATATCCCATCTATGAAAATTATAATCACGCCTTAACATAAACATAGACAGTCATCAACTACTGGCCCTGTGCAACATCAAGAGAGGTAATTTATATTAAGTAAGCTACTAACCTAGCTAAAGAAAATAGTAACTTGGTAGCTTAGCAAAAATTAAATAATAACTTTGGTACATAATATTGAAAGAACAATGATAAGGCCACTTAGCTACCCCCCACCAAATAAATTAAACCATACAACCGAAACCTCATGGATAATGCAAAGTAGTCATAGTTTATTTGATATGACAAAAGTAAATGCAATATTGATAGGAATGATTTTCTAGATTGTTCTAATAGAAACAATAAGGGACATTGACTCCTCCTGAAAATTCTCAGGGAACCCCTGGAGGTTCAAGGTTCTTTATTACAATAGCAATAAAATACAGAGTTTTGTATATTTTTTCCATTGCTTGGAGCAGAGCTGGAGTGAGGACAATAGCGTATATCTTATATTGTAACTTTAGCCGACGAATATTATCAAGATCAATTGAACATAGGAGAATATCCGCCAATTTAACGTTCAAAATTTTTATAGAGAAAATCAAAACATCCAGTTACCCCCTGATATCAAAATATATTACAGAAAATCTTTGGTACATGAACGATGAAGATGGCCTCGCCATAATATGGCCCCTCAAATTCTTTCCCATATTAATAGATCAGGTGCACAATTTGTTAAGTGTGGGAAAATTCCTTAAAACCTTGTATGATAATTGCTTGGACATTACTTTCGCAAACCCAATAACAAAAGCTAGTACCTTCCAATTAAACCGCACAAGATTATCAAGACATAAAGAAAATCACACTAAATTTCTTCAAGGAAGATGAAAATTTCAAATCCAAAGTAGTCCATGGCATTGATATTATAGTGTATGAGCAAGAATTTGTTACAAATTTTTATTGATTTTTATTATCGGTTTATTATAAATTTTATGTTTAGCTCGACTGTTTTAATGGACTATTAGTCGATATTTCATGAGTGACAGAGGGATACTTGTTTTGTCCATTTATTTAGCTTTATCTGCTAACATAAGACTATTCTTCTTTGAGCCATAATTAACCATAGGGGATACTTTGTGCTGAAAAAACGTAAATAGGTTGTTCAAACCACCCATCCTTGGAAAAAAACTGTAGTTTTAGTATAAAAAAAGGGAGAAAGGAAAACAGACAACCATAGATTTAATAAAGAGAAACAGAGAATGAAGATAGTGACAAAGGGAGCTAACAGACAAATAAAGAGAAAATAGTGTTAGAAACCACTAGCCTCGAACACTTGACTGAAAAAGCAAGTGGGAAAACCACGTGCAGTTGCAAATTTGTTAAAGTGTAGTAAGGTGGTTTCTGAGAAAAATTTATTTCTTGCAAGCAATTGAGAAGTTCGTATGTTGAGTTGCGAAATTGAATAAGTTCTGGATAACCCACAAATTTTATTATATAATATTGTCCACTAATAAAAAAGTTAATTTAAGAGACCAAAATATTGATGGTATGTAACAATGTTGATGATAATTTCTGTTGTTAATATAGTAACATAAGACATCGTAAGACATTTTTAACAACTTAAAAACTTTAAAACACGAGAGCTTGCTCCTACCCAGCCATAATACATAAAAATACAGGTCAGCCAATGGCATTCAAGGCTGGACAAAACGCAAAAGATGATCATGCTGGTGAATTTTTGGTGCATCCCCACATCTCCAAACCACACACAAAGTAAACCCAGCATCGCCAGAACATATAAGAGCCGAGATAAAAGGGAGGAAATTATCACACGAATGACCATAGAGGTCCTCACTTGCACATGCCTATGTCCAGTCATTACTGTGACTAAAAACTGCTATGTACATTGAAGCTATGGCGCCGCATGACCATAGAGGTCCTCACTCGCACATGCCTATGTCCAGTCATTACTGTGACTAAAAACTGCTATGTACATTGCAGCTATGGCACCGCAAAACAATTTTCTTGGACAGCACAGCTGTGGATCTGCAATAAAAGGCATCAAATCTAATGTAAAATAGACCTCAATATTCAACCATATAGTCTAATGCTACGCTAAGGTGCCTATTAATTTTTCTCTTATATGTAGTATTGAATTAATATTATGTCATACGCACATATATTAATATGGTTATTTGATAAAATTTCTTCTAATGAAATTGACGATGTAATTACATTGCCGTAAAAAAACAAAACAATGGAAAACGTAATAGAGGCAACAATCTTGACAGGGCCTTCCGAGGGTGAGGCTGCTCTTACTCCCCGCATTCCCATGATTCCAACGGATCTGCCTTTTCAATTTAAAAGATTGCAATTCCCAATCCGATTAGCATTTGCAATCACCATTAACAAAGCTCAAGGGTAATCATAAGAAAAATGCAGTATAGATCTTAATACGGAATGTTTTTCCCATGGACAATTATATGTTGCATGTTCTTGAGTCGTAAACCGGACAATCTATTTATATGCGCAGACAATGGGACAGCGAAGAATGTTGTATATCCACAAGTTTTACACAGTTAAAAGTTAGCACCTTGCATACGTGTTGCTTTAGGGGGGAGGGGTTTAGGCTTGCGGCTCAGAGAGAAATTACCAAAAGAAAGCGTGTCTTCAAAGTTACCAAATTATTTCAAAAACTTCAAAGTTACAAAATTACCAAAACAAAGCGTGTCTGCAGAATGCGTGTCGATGAATTACCAGAGTATATCAGAGGAATTTCCTGTTGTGTATCCACAAGTTTTACGCAATTACAAATTAGCACCTTCCACACATGTTGCTGGGGCACGTTCCGAAAAAAAACAACTAAAAAACAAAGAAGAAAAAAGATAAAAAAGAAGAAAAAAAAGAAAAAAAAACTAGAAAAAAAAATAAAATTAAAACCAAGGGATTACAAGAATCAAAGACCTTAAAAAAGAAAACCAAAACTTTGCGGCTTAGTAAATATCATTGTTAGAAATTGGACTTGCTTTAATAGTCAAGTATCTATGAAAAAACTGCAATAGAACACAAGGGACAATGAGAATCCATATATAGAAGCCTGCCGCGTATCTTGCTCGGGCCCGGCGGCGAGGCCGCCGGTACCCAGCTAGTTAACATTACTTCCACGATGATAAGATGATGAAAGCATGATCCTGGCAGAGTTGATCCCCTCAGGGTTGTTGTTAAACTGTATACTTGAAAGCACTCAATACACCGCAAGTCAACTATAAAAAAACATCGTCACTAATCCACCCCCCCCCCCCAATAAAAGAGAACGAAGTATCCACAGGTCACTCATTCTTCTATCTGATTCTTCTGGACCTTCTTCGGAATAAGCCTATCGTTAAAATTACATTATCAGCGACCACACTTTCCAATTACAATATCGACAGGATGAGGACCGCTACCTGTTAGAGGAACGAAGTCGCGGCAAGTAGCTCTAGCAGGATCTCAATGTTATTGATGGAAACAACATCAATCCTTAAGAAGAAAAACTGCCTCAGTAGCATAGTTTCGAACTAGTAATGAAGACTATAACAAAACATCAAAGGAGCAGCTGGGATAGAAGGGTACAAGGTGGAGTTACAGGGCATATATAGTAGCCATTGATCAGCCTAAGCATACTAACTCTCATTGAGCCTTCAGATAAATACCGAACCAGTTGTATGGAAAAGGATAGAGGTAGAAATTGACATACAATCACTCTTAATTCCCAGGAATCCCTGGGAGACCCCCATAAAGTGACAAAGAGGGAGCAGTTGCAGACAAAAACTACAGGCAAAAATAGGATAAAGGCTAACAGGATCATGGAGGAGGGACCTTCGGTATGTCCTAGCATTTTACCACTGAAAAGGCTAAAGCTGCGAAAAAAAGTCACAGCTCATTCCCTGTCGATGATTGCTTGTTCCAAAATAAGGCAAAAAACAGCAAAAAAAGTATAAGCAACAAAAAACTTTAATCCTTTTCTCCATAATGAGAATAATGATAATGCTAAACCTATCTTCCCTAATATAATATGCATATCTAGGTTGTGACTTATCTGAGATAGAAACAATATATGATGCGAAAAATAACAATAAGATGGGAGGGAAAAAGTATTGTTACAAATGAAAAAGTAAAGGTTGAAAGACGACTTGTATATTTGATATAAATATGTTTTTTGGTAAATATTGATACCTAAAACAGTAACTTTCTGGAGTACCAAAGTTTCTTTTCTTGCAGGTTCTTACTACTATTTTTGTTTATGCACATACTACTTTATACTGTCTGACAAAAGGATAAAAGGGACGAGCGACCATCGATTTAATAATTAATTCATTCATACTATGTTTGGCAAAGTCTTTTATTTGATAGAAAATTACATAAACATCTGCCCGCCTTCACAACTTAATTTGCGATCGACATAAACATTATAAAATACATGACCACCAGGAATGTTGCCAACATGATGCCGCAGCCGTTCCCATCCTATGGAGTCTACAGACATTGTGTCAATATACAAGACAAGGCTTAGGGCGCTAATTTTCATGCAGTGACATTTGGAGAGGATAGATGCCGTGATACCTGGAAGAATATTCGGCTGCTCTAATGGTTTCAAGGACACTTTCTTCTTGTATGAAGAAGTATTCAAGGATCTGAAATACAAAAAAAAATTATTAAGGCCAGAGTTTGTACATGACAATGACCAAAGCTCACATGGTTTTCAACTTGAATCAAGTTCTTAAAATTTGGACTTTTAGCTCCCCTCCCAAATCTGGATTTTTCCCATTTAAGCTTTATTTGTACAAACTTTTCAAAATATATTCATAGGATATGTAGGCCGAACACTTTAAAAGTCTGTAAAATACGAAAAAAATGATTTTTGCCATTTAGACCTCCTATTCAAAAGTAAAATTGGAAGTGATGTGCTAATGTTGACTTAGTAAAGAGTAATGTATCTCCCATGCATTATTCTTTACCCTTGCTATTTCTTAAGCAAGGGATGGTCGTAGAATCTTGGAATATGGCTCATTTAAATGGTAGTCAGAGGTTCGAGTGCCCTTTTTAGGGACCCAGATGATGAAGGGCAATCAGTCTCATTTTCTAGCTTCTCTTCTCCATATAAGGATCTCAACAATGTAAGGATCCTTGCCTCACAGAGGTCAGGGGAGCATGACGGTCCCAAGTCCGCAAATGAGGGAGTGTTGGTCTGTGGGCTTGCAACCCACATCCAGGACCTTGAGAGGCAACCCTCAGGGGAAAAACAACTGCAACTGAGACGTCTACAGCAGCCTTGGATACATCACTTTCCGAGATAACAACCCCCCTCCCATGCCCATGATCCTAATTTTTGACTGCTAAACAGAATCTAAAGATGGGTTTTTGGAACGTGAGAACGATGAACCAGATATCCAAGACAGAGAAAGTTGTTAAAAAGATGACACAATACCTCATTGATGTACTCGTTCTCAGTGAAATAAGGTGGACTGGAAATGGTTTGGAGAAGTTCGGTGATGGGTATGCCATGGCATTTAGAGGTCACCCTTCCATCCACGCGCTGGTGTATAACTTCAAATGTCGCCACTTGCACAAAAAGCAATGACAAACTGGAATCCAGTTAACAATCGTATGATGACAGCTCGTTTCGCATCAAATCACACAAAAATTACCATCATCGCTTACTACGCTCCAACTAACAAAGCTGATGAAGAGGAGAAAGATGCTTTCTATAACATGCTAAACTCGGCCCCCTAAGACATTCCCAGGCATGATATACTCTGTGTGGTTGGCGATCTAAATGCTAAAGTTGGTGTAAACCGCCAGTACTGCCCTCAAGTTCTGGGCCCACATGGCATGGGAGAGCTAAATGAGAACGGTACATTCCTAATCGATTATGCACTAAGCAACGATTTCATAATAGGCGGTAGTATGTTCGACTATAAAATGATTCATAAGTACACGTGGGTGTCCCCCGACGGCCAAACGAAGAATCAAATCGACCATTTCCTCATGCCAAGACGTTGGAAAAGTAGCCTATGTGACGTGAGGGGCTGTCGAGGAACGGATGATAATTCAGATCACATCCTGATGATAGCCAAAGTAAGAATCAAACTGAAAGCGCAGAAGCAGAAAACTAACGCCGCAACGCAAAAACAATTCGACATCGATAAGTTGAAAGATCTTGACATCCACAAAAACTTCTGCATATCGGTACATAACAGATTTGAAGCATTAAACCTGCTCTACGAGGCCGAAGACTCTGATGTTGCGAACACATGGGCCTTAGTCAAGAGTGTGTACCATGACGTTGCGAAGGCCAGCATTGACTTCAAAAAAAGAAAGAAATAAGAATGGATATCGGATGAAATGAATCAGTAAACGCAAGGAGACCTGAACGCTTATCTTGAATACGTCGAGCTCTGAGCAAAAAGCCGAATTACAGCTCCGTTACAAAGAAGAGGATAAAGCGGTGAAAAGAAGTGCCAGGAAAGACAAAAGAAATTGCCATCGAGAGAAAAGCAGCACTTGCAGAAGAAGCTGCAAAGAAAGAAGAGTCAAACATGGTTTATCGACTAAGTAACGAGATAGTTGGAAAGAAAACAAATCATACATCCCTTGTAAAAGATGAAAATGGAGACGTTATTTTGGATCTAAAGACAGCTGACGAGAGATGGGCTTCACACTTTGAGAATATCTTAAATAGGTCCAGACATGATGATCCCAAAACAATACTGGATACGCCATTGTTACAAATTGACGTATGTGCTGGCACCCCAGCTCAGAAGAAGTGACGACAGCTGTGAAAAAGTTGAAAAATGGACGTGCACCTGGAGTCGATGGGATTACGGCTGAGATACTGAAAGCGTCCCTTCGAGCCTGCATTTTTGTATGGACTGCTCTTCTAGTGGCCATCTGGAACAACGAAAAAGTCCCAAAAGATTGGACCAGAGGTATACTGGTCCAACTCTTCAAGAAAGGCAATGCACAAATTTGTGATAATTGGAGGGCATCAACTTGACGTCTGTGCCTAGTAAAATACTAGCCTCAGCCCTAGACTCACATCTCAGGGAAGAGCAGCACGGGTTCCGACCCGATAGGTATTGCTCTGATCTTATTTTCATTCTTAGACTGATGATGGAAAAGTCCAGAGAATGGAACAAAAAGTTATACCTGCTCTTCATTGATTTTGAAAAGTCGTTCGATTCTGTTGACCGAGACGCTTTATGGAAGATTTGGAAACATTACGTAGTACCTGATAAACTAGTCAAAATGATAATCGCACTATATGAGGATGTGAATGCTGTGTACGCACAGAAAATGGGGGACACGCATTTCGTCAAGTTAATGTCTGGCTTCAAACAAAGATGTGTCCTATCCCCGTTTCTGTTTGTCATTGTAATAGACCATATTCTACGGCAGTTTTCAGGCATTGGAGTGAAGATTAGCAGCCGACAGATCTCTGACGTGGACTTAGCAGATGACCTTGTTCTTCTTGAAGAAGCCGAACTGCGATTGCAGCTGCTACTCGACACCACATACGAAAAGGCCGAGAAAAAGGGGACTTGCAATAAATGTCAGTAAAACAAAGAGTATGGCCGACTCCCCGCTGATACTAAAATGCAAAGATAAAACAATTAAATAGGTCAAAGCATTTAAGTATCTTGGAAGTTGGATTGAATACGATGATGAAACAGCCAACGATATCAAGAAAAAAATTGGACAAGCGACATCGGCTTTTAGCAAGTTTGAAACCAGTCTGGCGCAGTAGTAAATACTCTATGTGCTTGAAGCTCCACCTCCTGAATAGCAATTAAACAAAAAAAAACAAGTTTTTTTAAATGAAAGTAAGGAGCGACATTAAAACTTAAAACGAACAGAAATTACTCCGTATATGAAAGGGGCTTTTCGTCCTCAACACCTCGCTCTTTACGCTAAAGTTTGACTCATTTCTCTTAACTCGACTTCTTAAAAATTTAAAAAACTTTAGCGTAAAAAGCGAGGCGTTGAGGACGAAAAGCGTATTTCATATACGGAGTAATTTCTGTTCGTTTTAAGTTTTAATGTCACTCCTTACTTTCATTTAAAAAACTTGTTTTTTTTTTGTTTAATTTCTGGACGTTTTTAAATTAATGCATTTTTTGATCTTGGCTCTCCGCGCATAAATAATTAAAACGAAATTTGCATATTAATTTTTTTGGGCTAAATGGGTTTTTCATAGTTATAATTGGAAGATTTTGAGAAAAAAGGAGCGAGAGAGGAGGCCTAGTTGCCCTCCGATTTTTTGATTACATAAAAAGGCAACTATAACTTTTAATTTTTTACTAACGTTTTCATAAGTAAAAAATATACGTAACTTACGAATTAACTTACGTAGCAAACTTCTATATTCGTCTGTTTTATTGCGTATACGAGGGGGCTCACCCCTCGTCGATACCTCGCTCTTTACACTTAAGCTTAAATTTTGTCCCAATTCCTTAAGAATGACCCCTGAATCACAAAGGCCGTAGAATAAATAGTTGAAATTACTAAAAATAATTTAGCGTAAAGAGCGAGGTATTACGAGGAGGTAAACCCCTCATATGCGTAATAATTTCTGTTCGTTTTAAGTATTAATGCTGCTCTTCACTTTCAGTAGAAAAAACTTTTCATATTTATTTTTTCATTGTTTTTTTAAATAATGCTAGAAAATCCTGCGCCCCCTCCATTGAAAGTCTCTTCCCCCATGAGGATTTCCTCAATGGAAAGATCCTCCAACGTAACCCCCCCCCCCTCAAATCTCCCCCCAAACCAAAAAAATCCCCCTGAAAACGTCTGTACACTTCCCAGTAACCCATTACAATATGTAAACACAGGTCAAAGTTTGTAACTTGCAGCCCCTCCCACGGGGACTGTGGGGAAGTAAGTCGTCCCCAAAGACATAGTTATTAGGTTTTTCGACTATGGTGAATAAAATGGCTATCTCAGAATTTTGATCCGGTGACTTTGGGGAAAAAATGAGCGTGGGAGGGGGCCTAGATGCCCTCCAATTTTTTGGTCACTTAAAAAGGGCACTAGAACTTGTATTTTCTGTTATAATGAGCCCTTTCGCGACAATCTAGGACCACTGAGTCGATACGATCACCCCTGGGGAAAAAAAAAAACTTCTACAATCAGGTTCTCTGATACGGTGAATCTGATGGTGTGATTTTCGTTAAGATCGTATGACTTTTAGGGGGTATTTCCCCCTATTTTCTACAATGAGGCAAATTTTCTCAGGCTCGTAACTTTTGACGGGTAAGACTAATCTTGATGAAATTTATATATTTAAATCAGCATTAAAATGCGATTCTTTTGATGAGACTATTGGCATCAAAATTCCTTTTTTTAGAGTTTTGGTTACTAGTGAGCCGGGTCGTTACCACGAACTGTTTGATATGATGTCAATCCTCCTCTATGCTAGTGAATGCTGGAAACTAAACACTCAACTGGAGGAACATATCCTAGCCTTCGAAAACATGTGCCTGCCTTAGCAGAATCCTGAACATATCATGGCAAGAAAAGGTCACCAGAATAGAAGTTCACCGACGAACCAGTCGGCCATTAGTTACTGACCTTCTGAAACATAGGAGATGGACATACCTTGGCCACGTCCTCCGTATGCCAGAGAATTGACTCTCGAATACAGTATATGAGTGCCACCCCAATGGGAGGCGAAAAAAAGGTTGACCAAGACACAACTTACGAGGACAGTACAACCGAGACCTGACTAATGCGGAGATGCCTCTTCATCCACAGCGGGTGGACGTCACGGCTGCAGCTCAGCTCCGAGATGTCTGGCGAGGTTTCATAGACGCCCTATGCGCCACCCGGTCTCTGGAGGATCTAAGGTCTAAGTTAAGGTCTTTTCTCCGGGAGAGTTCTTTACGACATTGGATCAAATTTTTCACATTAAGATTTTCTAAAAAAAATAAGTTGAAAGGTCTAGTAAAGCCCAGTAAATATGATTCTGGGTATGACATGATTCAGTTCTGGGTGTAAGCACCCCAAACAAACCAGGTTGCCCATTGTTGACAAGAGATAATTACGATAGAAAAGGTGAACAGGTTTAGTCTTAACACTGCGATCGGCTTGAAACTTACAGGGAGCCGTTTAATTCGGATCCTAATAAACAAAGAATTAGATATATATTATCCCCAGGCACGAACAGAGACATTTTTGTGAGGGGATAACCAAATAAAATGTGCAGGCAATGCAAAAAGAAGTGGCAAGAAATTCAAAAAAAGATTGTAGGGAGGCCGCCCCCCCCAAAAAAAAACGACACTTAAAAAGGGGTGGAATTTTTTCATCGATTAGATGAAAACTTTAATTGTTTTATTCCTTGAAGTGCTATGTATAAAATAACAATTCACCCAAAAATACACCCAAAAGGGACCAGAAAATTCTTTTACAATTGGCCTGAAACCTATGTTGGTGAGTTCTTAGGCTAAAGCAACCTTAAAAATAAAAAAAAAAGAGCTAAGAGCTCATATGACACTAAGGAATAAAACGAGCCTGAGAAAATTTGCCTCATTTTAGAAAATACGGGGAAATACCCCTAAAAGTAACACGATCTTAACGAAAATCACACCATCAGATTTAGCGTATCAGATAACCTTGTTGTAGAAGTTTCAAGCCCTTATCGACAAAATGTGGAACTTCGCATTTTTTGCCAGAAGACAAATCACGGATACGAGTTTATTTGTTTATTTGTTTTTTTTCCCAGGGGTGATCGTATCGACTCAGTGGTCCTAGAATGTCGCGAAAGGGCTCATTCTAACAGAAATTAAAAGTTCTAGTGCCCTTTTTAAGTGACCAAAAAAATTGGAGGGCACCTAGGCCCCCTCCCACGCTCTTTTTTCCCCAAAGTCACCGGATCAAAATTCTGAGATAGCCATTTTATTCACCATTGTCGAAAAACCTAATAACTATGCCTTTGGGGACGACTTACTCCCCCACAGTCCCCGTGGGAGGGGCTGCAGGTTATAAACTTTGGCCTGTGTTTACATACAGTAATGGTTACTGGGAAGTGTACAGACGTTTTCAGGGGGATTTTTTTGGTTTGGGGGGAGAGTTGAGGGGGGGGGGGTTACGTGGGAGGATCTTTCCATTGAGGAACTTCTCATGGGGGAAGAGACTTTCAATGGAGGGGGCGCAGGATTTTCTAGCATTATTTAAAAAAACAATGAAAAAATAAATATGAAAAGTTTTTTCTACTGAAAGTGAGGAGCAGCATTAATACTTAAAACGAACAGAAATTATTACGCATATGAGGGGTTTACCTCCTCGTAATACCTCGCTCTTTACGCTAAATTATTTTTAGTAATTTCAAATATTTATTCTACGGCCTTTGTGATTCAGGGGTCATTCTTAAGTAATTGGGACAGAATTTAAGCTTTAGTGTAAAGAGCGAGGTATCGACGAGGGGTGAGCCCCCTCATATACGCAATAAAACATACGAATATAGAAGTTCGCTACGTAAGTTAATTCGTAAGTTACGTATATTTTTTACTTATGAAAACGTTAGTAAAAAATTAAAAGTTATAGTTGCCTTTTTATGTAATCAAAAAATTGGAGGGCAACTAGGCCTCCTCTCTCGCTCCTTTTTTCTCAAAATCTTCCAATTATAACTATGAAAAACCCATTTAGCCCAAAAAATTAATATGCAAATTTCGTTTAAATTATTTATGAGCGGAGAGTCAAGATCAAAAAATGTATTAAGTTAAAAACGTCCAGAAATTAAACAAAAAAAAAACAAGTTTTTTTAAATGAAAGTAAGGAGCGACATTAAAACTTAAACGAACAGAAATTACTCCGTATATGAAAGGGGCTTTTCGTCCTCAACGCCTCGCTCTTTACGCTAAAGTTTTTTAAATTTTTAAGAAGTCGAGTTAAGAGAAAGAGTCAAACTTTAGCGTAAAGAGCGAGGCGTTGAGGACGAAAAGCCCCTTTCATATACGGAGTAATTTCTGTTCGTTTTAAGTTTTAATGTCGCTACTTACTTTCATTGAAAAAAACTTGTTTTTTTTTTTGTTCAATTATTTAGACGGGTCAAAAGGAAACAGAAAACTGTGAAAGGAACATATTGGCTGTGACGCAAAAAATTGCGCCATCAGGAAATGCAACTCATTCGTCACACAAAAATTAGATTTTTTTTAAACTAATGGGCTTTAAACTTGCTGGTCATGTTGATAGGATTAAGGAGAATCCCAACAAAGAAAAATAATTCTTGACTCCAAAAAATGCTTTGGCTCCATTTATTTGTATCATCCCAATTTTTTTTAGAAGATAGACACATGAAACAGTATTGAAATGACTCAGAAATACATTTATTTAAGGTACGAACTGTTACGACGAAACAGAATAAGAAAAAGCCTCTTTTAAATCAAATTTTGGGTTTATAATCAAGGGTATCTTCAGAACAGGAGTCTGGTATTTAAGAAAATCGTTCAAAGACAAATCTTTAATTGTAAGAAGATCGTGGACGGAAAAATGTTTAATTGTAAAATGACTGAAGAACCTACAATGGCAACAGCCAAGGAAGCTGCTCAAAAGACAAATTTTTAATTGTAAGAAGATCGTGGACGGAAAAATGTTTAATTGTAAAATGACTGAAAAACCTACAATGGCAACAGCCGAGGAAGCTGCTCAAAGAGTCTATGCCAAAAAACTTGCGGCTGATAGAGAAAGTAAGAAAAGAAAGCGTGCCGAAGTAGCTGAGTTGGTAAAGCGTTATGTTCGAGGTTCCAGGTCCGAGAGGTTCCAGGTTCAAACCTTGGCTTTAGCATTAATACAAAAGAAGAAAAAAAAACTAAAAAAGGTAAAAACTACAAAAAAAACTAAAAAGAAAATACTAAAAGACTAAAAAAGCTAAAAAACTAAAAAAAAATTTAAAAAAAGGTAAAATACTAAAAAAGAAAAAAAAGAAAAAAACTAAAAAAAAGGTAAAAACTAAAAAAAAACTAATAAAAAAACTAAAAAAAACTAAAAACTGAAAAAGAAAAAAAACTAAAAAAAGGAAAAAACTGAAAAATAAAGGAGAAAAAGAAAACTAAAAACTGGGACACAGGGAATATAAATGACGACCGGGACACTCAAAGTGAAAATACAGACTGGGACACTGGGACACAAATAACGACCGGGAGATATAAATGACGACCGGGACACTTGAAGATAAATTACAGACCGGGACACCGGGACACAAATAACGACCGGGACACCGGGACACAGGGGATATAAATGACGACTGGGACGCTCAAAGAGAAATTACAGACTGGGGCACTGGGACACAAATGACGACCGGGATACTGGGAATATAAATGACGACAGGGACACAACTACAAGGGGGATGCCGGGGGCACAGGGGGATATATAAATGACGACGGAGACACAGGGAA